>NW_027052104.1:0-32333 GCF_036321145.2 Pelmatolapia mariae | reverse complement strand
TTGATGTGGCAGACACAGAGCATGGTTAAGAACTTTTCATGAAAAATTTTTAATAACCAGCATTTCACCCACTCAAGTGCTCTGGACGAGCTTGCAAAAGCAGATCACCAGTTTGGCAACCAGGTAACTTTCAGGTAAACGCATTATATCCATTATTATATACATATTCTGAGAAGAAGCAGATGGACATATTGGCAGATGGAAAGACCACAGGCTGCATATGACAAGACAGTTCCCCATAGGTGAAGCCAGAATATGCTGATATTCCTTACATGGGACCTTATAGGTCAGAAACTAGAATTTCTTTATTGTCAGTTTAAGATCACAAAATAAGAACCTCAGCAGCAAACTTTAAAATTATAATCTGATGGATTTGTGGACACTTTTTAAAACTTATTTATCAGGTTAAAATAATGTAATTAGCAAGGTAATCCTAATATTATACCCATAAAAGAAAGTGGACATAGATACGAGGTAGTGAAGCCATTACTGAACTGCCTTAGATCTGTATTTCTGTGCCCAGTAGGGGAAGACTACTCTGATTGTATAAAAGTCGAGGGAAAACATGACCCTTCAGCTTCTTTGCTCTATGACCTTAGTAAACACTTTCCTGTTGGGATTATGAGATCAGTTGCTACTTTAAAGTCAGAATGAAAAGAACATGATGTTAAATTTGTAAATTTTGTACAAATTAGAGTAAAAAGGTAGATAAAGCATGGTAGACTTTATAGTATCAGTCTATAGCTTTTGAGCACATGAATTATCCCTCAGTTTCTAAGTCAAAAACTTCAGTCAAGACAGCAACGGTGAAAACAGCCGGCAAGCAGCCAACCTTGTTCTGTTGAAGGTAATAACACCAGCCCATTAGCACTGAAGCTCACCAATCAATACTTTCCATTTAATTCAGGCAACAATCTTTAATTGCTGAATTTTAAAGAGTCATCTCAGCTGTTTGGAGTGTAAAATCTGAATCTATACGAGCTTCAGGAAATCTGGACGCTACCTGCACAGCTTTTGTGCTGATGTTAATGCCAGAAGAGGTTTGAAAGTCTATAATTACTGATCACACCTTATGATTCCTAAACTGGAACTGTATCATTATGTTATTTTAAATGCTAACACCATTAACCAGTTATGTTGTTTGAGCAGTAGCAGAGGTAGCACCGCTCACCCTACAGACAATTAAAAGCATAACTATTAAAAAAAACTACACGGTTGTAATATTCCTCTTACCTTCTTGGACAGCCATGGCTTATGTTGTTGTGCCTACAAAAGAACTACTTGCTCGTTTAACATTCTAAATGTAAGGTCTCCTTTCACTCCCACTACTTTCTATTCCATTCTATGATCCCTCTTATGCTGACTGAACTTACGCAGGAACTGTTAAACAAGTAGATCCCACATAAACACTGTGTCCATGAGAGGAAAAACAAAGATCTCACAGCTGAAGTTAGTACCAACTCCAACCTCACAGTTGGTCTCCATAGTATACAGAGTAAGACCTCATTGCTATCTGGATTTTAGTATTAGAGTTTAGTATTGTAACTGTCTCGCTGGTTTTGAGATTTCTCGGTTGACTTAAAAGAAACACATTCTTCCAACATACTTCCATTATGACTCATACAAGGCTGATGAATACAGACTGGCATTGTGGAGCGTCATCATGCACCAGAGGAACAAACAATAGCAGCCCGTTGTGTTAACTAAATAAAATGCAGGTCTGGATGGTCGATATCCTGAATTTATATAAACCTGTCAGCAAGAGAAAGGAAAAAAGTGCCAGCACTACCTCTGCAACGTCCCAGCATGTATGTTTCATGAGTGCTGTTCTGCTTTCTTTTCTCTCCTCCTGCCTGTTTTTACACTTCTAACAGTCATCACATATCCAGAGAGAGAAGAAAGTGACAAGCTCAACTCAGCAGTAATTGGCCAGCTCGCATATGACACGGCAGATAGGCACAAGGGAGACAGACAAGAGGAGAGGGTGCTCCATATTAAACAAAGGTCCAAAGACATCTGACAGTACCTGCCCTGTGCAAATTTGCTTCCACTACATGATTCAAAGGCCACAGATGACATTAGTTAGACATTTGAGAGAGAATAATGGATTAATTTTACTACAGTGTGAAGGGAGGCTTTGATGAAGCAGATAAAGAGAAACCATGACACAGCTTTACACTTAACAAGCCAATACAACTTTAGAGAGGAGCGATGTCTCTTTTGTATTATTTGGATAGGATGGGACTTTGTGACACTATTTCAAAAATCATTTACTTTGTTCTCTGCTACATTTATGTGAAATTCAGCTGTTGTCTTCATAGTCTTGCGTTATAATCATTGGGCCTTTTGTGCTAGTTTTATACCATGTTATTTTACCAGTGTTACAGTACTACATTTCCAAAGAAAGTGCTGCCCTTGTTACACGCGTCTTGTACTACAAATTACGTCACCTTAAATTCCTTTATGTAGTTTTTTGTTGGCCTTAACTATCATTCTCTCAAACCTTAGCGTTTTCTAGCCCTGATAAGTTTACAAATTGCATTACTATGTGTAACTGCTACATTTCACAATGAAGATTGGTTCCTCATCATGCATAGCATTCTGCCTTTATAGTAGGTCAGAGATCAATTTCCATCCCATCAGACAGATGAAGAGATTTTTGGCTTTTACGCAGGAATGGCTTTCATCTGGCCACTCTACCAGCACAAAGAGATGTAGAGATAGATGTTTTGGTCATTCGCAGACAATTAGAGTTTTCTGGGAGCTCTATTACCACATGGACCACACACTGTTTCTCTGTAGATGCATGTGTAACCACAATACATATGTGTAAATCCTGTATGTAAATCATATATGATTTCTGGTTCTTCAAAAGTTTTTGACTGCAAAAGGGGATATCTCATTTTGATTTCAGTTGGGCCCTCATATTAAGCCCCTAATGTGCCTAGGGGGCACAGTTAAAGTAGTAGCTTAGAAACTCAATAGCACAATGGTAAGCCCTATTTTTTTTCCCAATTATTGTTGTGTTTTAACCAAATGCTGAAGTTTTTTCAGAAACTATAAATGCTTATCTTTCATATGAAGTTTCCCACATGCATTTTGAAAGCTTTTCTGTTTGGGCACATCACATAACCAAAAATTCAATAGAAATGAGTGGATGGATAAGTTAAAATTTAATGATGATCCAGGAAAAAGGTTTTCTTCTTTTGATATCTTTTTTTTTTTGTTGTTGGGTTTTTCTCTGTATGTATTATTGTAGGGTCTACCTTACAATACAAGATACTCTTGTTTTGATTTGATGCTGTATAAATAAAATTGAATTAACTGAAATATGTCCACACTGGCATGACAGATTTGGTATCAGTTTCTATTACAGTTCTCAGTGTCTGTCCTGATGTGGCACTGATATAGTGATAGGGGTGTGCCTCAGTCAGAACCTCCCAAAAGGAGGGTGGACATCTGCTACCTCTGAGGTCCTGTCACATGAAATTACAGACTTCATCAAGTCCTCTCCATCTCCTTCTTCTGTCTCCACCTCCTGCCTCTTCCTCTTCATCTTCCCTTCTCCTCTTCCCCTCTCTCCTCCCTCCTAATATTCAGTCTCTGTCCTACCTTTCTGCAGAGTAAAAGAGGAAAAGCAAAGAGAAAAAAAAAAGAATGTGATTTATTGGAAAGAAAAAAGGGAGCTTTTTCTTTCCAATAAATCACATTCTTTTTTTCCTCTTTGATTTTTTTTAGCTTCTTTCACACCTCTAGCCCTTCATCTCCTCTCCTCTCCTCTCCTTCTCCTCTGCCTCTAGGTCATAAGGAGGGAGCTGAGCCAGTCTCTTGTTCCTGAGTCTTACTTAAACTTAAGTTATGTCAGCTGGCATGCAGCCAAGCTCTACCAAAGCTCTGGGGATCTGGTGACCTTAGTAATACATATAGAAGAAAGATATACTGTAGAGTAAATAGACAAGGTATATTTAAAGAACAAAAGGGAGACAGATAAGGAAAGAGAGGATATGATGGAGGAAAATGTGGAAAATGTACATTTAATGTATGTTTGAATGTGACGTATGTTATTAAGCTTGTAATCCTGAAAACTACCTTAAATAAGTTTTCAGTCAGTTCTTATTTTGCCAGTCTTCATTTTAGCCTCCACACATCTAGACCACCTCCCACCTAGGGGTGGGCGGTATAAACGGTATATGGTAGAAAATATATAAATTTGGCCAACGGTAGAGATTTTGACTATACCGTTCTACCGCGATAGTGCATGTTGATAGCGCATGTCATCAGGCTGCGCCTGTTTTGGTTGAAAGCATTGCAGCGGCTGCAAACAACATCATCTGCAAATTATGCCGGGCGACAGTAATAGCAAAGAGACAAAGCACTTTTGGAATATGGGGAAAGCCAAAAACTGCGCTTCCTCCACCTCCGTACCATTGATTCTTTAATGCTGAATTCTCTCGCAGCTGCTCTATTCCCATGTTGTTGCAGTATATTAACGACTAACCTCATATTGTGGATGGATTATCTCAGTTGTTCTCCTAACTGAAGTTTGGTCCGTTTATAGCATCCTGCCATGCAAGTGCATTTGTCCCTAACCACCAGGAACCCTCACGTTAACTTTTATCGAGTGGAAAAAAGTTAGCGTTCATCCTTCAGCTTCACTGTGCTAATGTTATGCTAACATAGCAGTTTTGCTAGCGATCACGTAGGACATCATTACATACCAGCTAGTCCAACTTCAGTAACCCTACAAAAGTCACTGCTGTTTAGTTTTCTGTCTTCATTTATGTTGAAAGTGATAGCAGAGCTGTATGTTTTAATTTTTTCAGAAATCTCTCAGTCAG
Source organism: Pelmatolapia mariae (assembly GCF_036321145.2). Classification (NCBI taxonomy): domain Eukaryota; kingdom Metazoa; phylum Chordata; class Actinopteri; order Cichliformes; family Cichlidae; genus Pelmatolapia; species Pelmatolapia mariae. The sequence continues at coordinate 27,495 of NW_027052104.1, read as the reverse complement.
AACATGGGATATCATGTTTAGGTGGAAACTAGCGAGCTAACTTCCTGCTAACTTCTAACTCCGTTGAATTTAATAAATTCTGTTTTCATGGATGCCTGGATGTTAAACTTAATTGTTACACCTGGTAAAGCAGTAACGCTGATTATTTTAATAAAGATGAAAGAATTTAGACAGTTTTTAACTCTCAGTGATACCGCAGTGTTCGTTTGACTTTGGGACGTAAAGCAGACGGAGTTTTGGACCCAGATTACTCCACAAGGCTTCTGACTACGGCAGCCGTAATGCTCTGGCAATCCATCCTTCATAGCTTACCAAAGTTGTACTAAAACATTTTTTAACAGATTTCTGCGCGCCATGTACTACATAAAATCGGTTTGAGGTCAGTAAGCACAACCAGAATTCATACATAAGGCACACTGTCGATTTTTGAGAAAATTAAAGGATTTTAAGTGTGCCTTATAGTGTGTAAAATACGTTATACAGAAGAAAAGAATATATCGCGATATATATCGTTACCGCACATGCTTCAAATTATACCGTGATATGAATTTTAGGCCATATTGCCCAGCCCTACTCCTACCTTTACAAACCAATAAGAATCTTTCTTCTTTGCCACATCATCCAAAACTGGATAACCAATTTGGCATCAAGAATACCTGAAAATGCACATCTCACTGCTAGCATGTTGCTGATTCAGCAGTTTTTCTGCTGGCAAACATTGTTGAGTTATTGTAATCACACTACATTTTTCAGTAACACAGCAACCCATTACTGAACTAAATTCATTAATAACATTACAGTTACATTTATATCATTAATCATGTTACAAAGTTTCTTTAGTTATCTGCACGCCAACGCAAAGCTAGCCAAAAATCCAGAGTGATGATAAAGCTAAGTGTACACCCAACAGCCAGCAGCCAGACTGAACTTCAACAGGTAACAGACTGATTAGAAGTCAGGCCGCAGCCTCCAATTCTACCAGTTCATATTTCTAAAGTAGAGTCAGTGTGGCAATCGCTTTGAAGTCTCTTTGTGCTGGTTTTCATCTTTGCTTGGTGTTGTCGACAAAGATCATATGTGTGTCTTCATAATGATAGGGATTTGTGTTGGTGTGTGGGACTGTAGCTTAAGGTTTATATTGATAACTGGTTATTAAGAAACAATGTGATTCAGGTCACTTTTTGAAGTAATATGTTATGTTAATTTACAATGTTCAGTACCTGCATTTTTAGTTGTCAATATCAAGGATTAAAATACTGACATTGTATTGTACTGCTTTCCATTTTTCAAATAAAATTGAAAGGATTGAAAAGGGGGAAAAATCTTATGACACTTTATGCAATCGAGACATATTCTGTAATTTTCTAAAAAACAAAAAAACCCAACAAACAAACAAAAAATACAAAACAAAAACAAGCCTGCTGGAGGGGAAAACGCTCCACTACAACATGTAACTTATGCTACCATGAAATACTGACTAAATGTTTTTAGCCTTTTTGAAAATATTACATCTTAGATTTACATTGCATTAACATTTTACTGCATTGGCATCCTATACTATAGTTTGTTATTTGAAAGATGTATATGGCCTTAGCTAACAGGAACAGCATGCTAGTATGTTAGCAAACTGTTTGATTTTTGTAGTTTTTTTTTTTGTAAAAAAAAAAAAAAAAGGAAATACATTTTTGATTTTCAGTTAGAATTTTTTTTGTCTCATTGCTAAGACTCTGGAACACAATTTTTAAAATAAAGACATAATCCCATAGGATAGAGTCATCACCAAGGATGACTTGGACCTCATGGGCATAACTTATTGGTAGTGAGTCTCATCACACAAAAGCTTTAAGGCGTTAATTAGTTTTGTGCTACCAGATAAGGATGCACCTTCACAGTATTTCAGTGAACTTGTTTTGCCCTCTGGTTTGGATGGGACTTCAGTGTGATCTCTACAGAGAAAAGAGTAAATGTCTTTTTTTTTTTTTCTTTTTTTTTTTTACTGTATACTGTGGTATATATACATTTGCAAACAATAACTCATTCACTTAAAAAAAAAACCCCACAACATCACTGCAGTAGAAACTCATGAATTTTGATGACTTGGGCATTCATGATTCAGACAAAAAAGTTTTAAAAAACACAAAAAGGAGTTCCTGCAGTGAATCAAGACTATCAAATGACTGAAATGTGCCATGAGTTAAACATAACTTTGAATTCAAATTTAGATTTTAATTATATTGGACGTGACTTCATGGTAAATTCTGATTTGGATTTTGATGGAGTTCAACCTGAAATTCTGTTCAGTAAGGATAGGATTGCCTTGAGAAAGGTTGTGGTGATAAAGATCAGCCAAACACACATATATCATGCTTATTACTTTGCAGCAGTGTTGCCCATCACAATTTGCAAACCACAATCAACTCACTATCAGTGTGAACCCAAGATAAGCATTTTTACCCAACAACTGTATACACACACACACACACACACACACACACACACACACACACACGAACACACATTTTCTGTTATGACCCATATTGCCACTCACCCATTGCAAAGAATGGTATCCCCAGTAGTGTAGAGTTGAACTTCCCATCTGATATGAAGAAGATCCCTGCAGCCGTCACATTGGCAATGCAGATGGTCAGCACACCCAGGAGTCCCAGGAAAGGTTTCCCCCTTAGGCAGTCCCGCATAGAGCTGGAGATGGTGGCGGCCAGGAGCACCAGCACCAGACTGACCAACACCTCACCCTTGGCCAGCAGGCCCGTCTGGTGGAAGTCCCGCCACAGACTGAAGGATGTGAGTGACTGGATGTGGAGCTGGTCTGGTGCATGGGGGACCTCGGCTGTGGACAGTCGACTGGCCAGGGCACAGAACTCATTCTCCCAGCGCTCTGCAATAGCATCCTGCACCACGGGTCCGTGATTTCGGAGGTAGTATGTGATTTGGACAGCACGAGCAAACTTGACCTGCTGGTCACGGCTGTTGGGTGAGAAGGACACACCGCCCAGCTGGTGCCCGATGAAGGCCACACGGCCATCCTGCACAGAATTCAGAGGTATTAGATATTAGCTACAATTAAAGTAGCATTCCATGGAAGGCACAGGAGTCCAGTAACTTCAAAGCAAATGTCCTGCTTCTCACTATACGTTCTTTGATACCAGCTTTCATTTTTGTTCTGTTTGCTTTACTTTTTAATATGAACCCACCTCACAGCTGCGGACAGGACTGATGCTGTTCTGTACTAATTTTTTAATTAATCAGATTGTACAGCACACACAAGACGTCACAGTGACAAGAGCTTGGAGATAATGCAATGGTCCAAGAAGAATTGCACAGGAGGAATTCAATAAGCCTGCTGGAACAATAAAAGTGAGTAAGCATTAGTCTATCACACGGAAGTCAGATTATAACAGAAACCTGTTGGTTGTTGTTACACAACCATTCATTATTAAATTGAAAGTATTGGCAGAACTACTGATGTATAAGGTGCCAAATGATACAGCAGTGCAGCCCAGCAAAGGAAAGGGATGACCAAATAATGCTATATGCTATAAGGGTCTGATGCAAACAGAAACATGAAAAATATGCATCAATCTCCTGGCTTCACCCAGGTAAAAGGTGACTCGTTGAGAAAAATTGAACTGTTCCAAATGAGAAATATAAAGATGTGTCACTGGGTAATGGGGTTTCCACAAGTACCTTAAACCTGTTCCTGTTATATTAGCCATTACTGCCACAGACTACATCAAAAAAAAGTTATAATGCCAGTGGTACATTATAACTTTTTTTCTTTTCAGGAATGGTTGCTGAAGGCATCCTGAGGTAGGTCAAAGTTATCACACCAGTGATGATGTCAAGCAAACTAAAAAAAGAAATTAAAAGCAATTCTGAGAGAAAAAGGCGATGACAACAAAATTCATTAATAAAACATTAAGATTAATTATTTAATTTCTCACAAGTGGAAAACATTTAACACAGCTATTAATCTTCCCAGAAGAGGGTGTTCTGGCATTTTCACCTCAAGGTAAGATTGTGCAATGATAAAATAAAATAAAGGAAATGTTCCAAAAGTTACTTTTCAGATGTTAAACTTCACTGTTAACCTCCTAAGATCCAAACTCTTTCATGGCATGCATTTTTGATTTCTCTTTGCTATTTGGGCTGATTGGGACCTGATGAATGTAAAAACAAAGAATTACGTGATTTTTTTTTTTTTTTACCCAATTTTATTTCTGAGAAAAAACTATATCCACATAAGATGACATTCACTTTAAATTTCGACAGAACAGTGGCAGTATAACGTCCTCGTAAGTGGATATCAGGTCCTCCCATATGGAAAAGATATATATAAATCTTATAAAGTTTGTATCTGTCTTGTGTGAAACTTGTATGAAAAGCATACAAGAGTGAAAACAGATATAAGATCCCTTGAAAAATTATACAAATGAAACTTGTATGCTTTGGATACTTACTAAAACAATATATGAAAGTAATGAGAAAGTGGCCACTTTCATGAGTAAATCATATAAGCCTTATATGATTCACTATATGAAGTAGGCCACATCTTATGCAAGTCTTTTATAAGTTTTTACTGTTTCTTTTCCATATGGGCTTGTAGAGCAAAATTGACTATTTTGGTCTAGACAACCCAAAATGTGATATCCACATATGTGGACGCCAGGTCCTAGGAGATTAAAGAACAGTTAGAAAAAGACTGAACAAGTAGAGTCTATTTGGAAGGGTCTGAAAGGTCCTTTCTTTAAACAGAACACGGCAGCACAACTTAGCTAACATGCTTCATCACTTGAGGCAAAAACATACTGCTGCATAGAACCAGGCTGTGAAGGGCAAAAATCTAGCAGCCTCACTGGTTACACATGCTACTTAAACTCTAGATGACACGAAGAACAAATGCTGGATGGACAATAATAATGCAGTTAAATGGTGGAAAAGCAGAAAATAGAAAATATTTTTCAGTTTTATTCTGTCATAATATTGTCGGCTCAGAGTTATGAGATACAGTATTTACTTTAGTTATTATTAAACCAAAGTGTTACACACACTCATGTTATCCATCTGCATTTTTTATTTAAAACATGCGACTAATATTGCACTACAATGGGACCTTGTTTCAATGGAAATTCAAATTCAAATGAGGAAATCTGTCCTCAGTGACAGTAGATGTTTGGCAAAGATGGATCGAAAATAGTCTTCATTTACTTGCACTTATAAAGGCTATAAACTTGAAGAGTCCATAAAATGTTCACAATTTTTTTCTCTATATCATCAGAAATATTGTTATTGCAGATTTTCTTGAAATATCTTCCTCCAATTTTGAGACTATACTGCCCACCCTGTTTCTGGATTTTGGTTTAATTTTTGAAAAACAACACAATAATTACATAGTAAAATATTTCATGTTATTCTTCAGCTGATGTTCTCTTTAAATTGTTTTAGAACCAGATAATTTCTCATTTTACCCTGATACATAAAACCTTGGAATTAAAAGAGGGTGCGCTTTCTTTTTTATATGAGGATCCTGCATTGAAAGTATATATGAAAGACATAAAAAATAAGTATAGTTTTTGTAGTTCATCATTTATTTCCCTTGTCTGGTTTAGATTTTTAGGTAATGTGTCCAAATATGTGTATTTATTGTGACTGTATGGTAAAGTAATTAAACTAATAATGCACACATTATATTATAGCTATAAGCTTATGCATCAAAAGTAATTATACAATTATTTAAAGCTGCAGTGCAAATATTGTATTGGTCTATTTAATCACTAAATCAAGACACGCACCAGTGAAACTGTGAAACTCCTGCCTGGTTGCCGCAACCAGAACAGTTTCAGTTTTAATTTGCAGCTTATTGTAGATGTGCTTTATCTCGTCACAAACACAATAATCCAGCACAATCAAATAGTCGCAATGTACTGTTTCACAGCAGGGAGCTTGATATAAATCTGAGGCTTCTAGATAAATAAATCCCTGCAATTGTTTGCTTCATTTTCAGTAAACAATTTACTTCAGTGTGAGGAGAAAGGAGTTATTCCACTCTGGGATTATGTGAACAGCAGAATAAACTGGTGGTGGACACTGCACCTTGAAGTCACATGATTGAGCTCATCCATAACTCAAGAGTCAGGTTTTCTGTCAGAGTCTGAGACTTTTATTACTGTCTGCTTCAAATCGATCCATTTATAAGAGCGAGATCTGCATGTTATTTTTGAGCTTTATCATTCTTCGAAAACAATCCCAACTCGGTACTTCAGATTTGTCATTTCATGACAGTGTACGAACGTGTTTATGTAATTGCTGAGGGAGCTCAAAAAGCTTTTGTTTCATTTTCACTTGTGTAATTTCGCAAAGCTCAAATTAATCTATCACACTCACTTCCTGGTTTCACTAAAGCATTTCAAATGAATCTCAACAGTCACAGCACACTTATGTATAAATATCTGCACTGAGCCAATACATGCTCAGAGTGTGTGCAGTCTTAAACATGCGTGCCTTTGAAGCTTTAAAGAAAGTGAGTAATGAGACATAATCGGGGCAACAATTTCTGTGCCTGCAGAATTGTCAGCTTTGTTCTCTATTCTTCTTTGTGGCAGTCCTTATAAGACAAAATATAGTTGCGTATGAGAGTGAGGCCAGGTGAGCACAGAGAGACAAAAAAGGAACTGTGTGTGATAAATGTGTTGAGTGATGTATGAAAGAGGGAGGTGACACCTCACTGCTGTCTGAGGTGAGATGGAGGTGGTGATGGTGGAAGAGGTGGAGGAAGAGCTTTCCTGGTTCAACCACTACTAGTATTGGAGTTTTCTTTAAAAGACCTAATTTTTCATTATGTTCAGTAAGTCCACATTAGGTTCAAACCAACACATTATTAAATAAGCAAAAGGTAAAAAAAAAAAATGGGTAAGAAGACCTACAGTAAGAATCAGGAAGGTTTGAATTTTCAAACATATGCTACAACCATTATGCTAGCCCAGGTTTGTTATTAGCCACCTGTTACGTTGGCATAGTTTTACATAAATGATAAATACAGCCTAAAGGAGTTAGTAGAACTAAAGACTTGTATTCTAAAAGACTCAGACAGATGAGATTACTGAAAACCATCTACCTTCGGTTGTTCTGCTTACATCAGCTTATAGTTTATGTCTCTCACAGCTTATGTGTTCGGTAATATGGTAATCATTCACCACTCTCTCGCTTTTCCCTCTTACTGGCAGCAGTGTGTCTGAAGACTGGTGCAGTGAGAGCTACACCTTGTCCTACACCACACACCTATTCTGACTTTGACACACAGTATGTGGTATTGAAAGTGAAGGTGGCTAGTACTCTGTTAGCTCCCCAGCAGCACAGTCTCTAACAATGTTTGTTGTGAAAATCCAGCTTTGCATTATGTTCTGCTTCAGACAGGTGCCAAGGGTGTCACCCCCACACCGCACTCACAAATTTTGTGATCGAGCGAATGTTTTAAATATTTGATTGCAGAATAAAATTCAGAATATTTGTTGGCAAACCTAACTGTAGCTGGTTTGGCACTGACTGGGTGGATTTTAAGATGGTAACCTAAACCAAATCCTACACCTAAGACAGGTAGTTGATAGGTCTGTCTAGCACAAACCCCTCGCTGGAACAATTAGAGACAATTCTACTACAATGGCAAAAAGCACTGGACACCAGGCAGAGCTCTTTGTGTGATCTCGTGCACGAGGGAGAGAACTGTGACGAGCGCTGCTCCTGACGCTCGAACCCCAGTCACTCTCAGTTAGCTCCCCCGTAGCACTGCTCTTTATTGTGGTTACATGAATATGCATAGATTCATTAACATATGACATCTTACATAGGCATACATGTGAACAAAGAGTACCGTCTGTGTGTATGTGTAGGTATGCGTGTGTGTGTTTGTGTGTGTGTCAAGATGTGACCCTGTGAACGACTCCCCAGAGCTGGTGCCAGGAGTCTAGCGGTCCACCTAAACAAAGGGCTCTTATACTTAAACAGATACAGAGTAAGTGTCCTCCTATACCATAAATCAGTAAGAGAAGGTACGACCTCTCTCATGACCTTAGGATGTGTGTGCATGCCAGAACCCTCTTGAAGGCACACAGAGTCTTTGCAGACTACTAAGGATCAGACATCCTATCAATATGCAATCGAGTATATATACTCATATAAGCATATATATACTTATATACTCATATAAGCATATATGAGTATATATTTCTAAACATAAATCACAATCCAACAATATAAACCTAACAGCAGTCATTATTGAATTTTAAGTGATTGGTGGTGCAAAAAGATGTCCAAGTCAAAATTACTGAGGAGTAGAAAGTAAAACCTGATCCAAACATGTTTTCACTCATAGTGAGGTTAACCTTCTGAGGTGAAACATACGACTGGATTTAGACTTCTGTGGGAACTCTGAATTCTAACTTACGATGTAACCGGAAAACCTTCTTAACCCTACACCACAACCTTCCACACCATTCAAGTTGTTGCAGACTGCATCAACCCGACGTGTAGTTCCATAAACAAACCAAACCACATTCCTGGACCTTAAACCTGTGTTTTGGAGGTCCTACAGTAATATTTGGTGGTTTGCTTTTGTCTGTTGAAAAGCTCATCTTGCTAGTTTGGGGTTTCTTTAACTCTTGCTCTTTACTGTGTCTTTGCAATAAGAGTTAAAGAAACTTTTGCTATTTTAGCTAAGAACAGCTAAGATGGCAAAAGTCTTCATTTCTGTACAGAAGGTGACTGCTGAAACACTTTCAACCCCATTCAGCTCAACCCCCACAACCACCAACGGGGTTTCATAAATGATCCTGCAAATGAACACTTAAAACTCAGGGATGCTACAGTTATTCATAATAAAATTTAACAGTCATATAAATTGCAAGAGTTTTCTGGTAGAAAACAGCAAAACAGGAATGTTTGCAGATATGGTAAAAGGCTATCAGGGAAAGCAGACTGCTTATAATTATGTACAAGACTTTTCAGATTGCATCACTATACAATACTGAGCTTAATATTCTATCCCCAGCCTGTAATGTGCTAGCTCCTACGTTAATGTCACCCATCTAATGTGGCTATCATGAAAATGCTAATAGTTAAATGGTAAATGTCTAAGCTGAAAGGTTAACATTTATGATATTTTTTATTACTTAAATGTTGCTCAAACTTAGGTTAGTATAGTTTCTAAAAGAAAACTAGAACTAGAGGTTAAGTCAAATTAAAATAAAAACTATACTTCTACAATATTTTTGAAACTAACTGAAACAATTTTGTCCACTTCTAAAACTAACCAAAATAAAATACAAATGTAGAGGAAGTATCCCTAGTTTTGGTATCTGTTAGCTATGTAAAAATAAATAAACATTACAACTTCTCTATTAGTGTCACTGATAGACTTTTTTGAGTCTGAATGCTTGTAAGACTGTGAGTCCACTGTTTCCAAAAAGTTGTGTTTTTATTGTAACACATGCACTAATTTTCCTAAATCTTGCCTGTCACAAAAAAGAAATGAATAAAACTTACACTGAAAAAAACTTTAACTAAATTAAAACTAAACGTTTTCAAATGATAAAAAATAATAATCTGAGATAAAAAATCTACTGTGGAAACTAAAGTGAATTAAAAACAGAATGTCAAGACAAATTAAAAGCTAATTAGAAAATAAAAAATTATAATAACTGTGGTTGAAATGGGAGCTTTACTGACCTTCATATGATACCGTCATCATAATAATCATTATGAATATTATGAACATTAACTACTTCAGTGAGAGGAGGAACTGTGTTTCCCTCTGTCCACAGTAGTGCTGTGTTAAGTTGTGTATAAGCTCAAGGAGGCAAAGACAGACCTGTCTGTAATTATATTCTTTGAAATGAGTGCCTAAATCAATATTATTTATTATTTTAATCTTAATTAATAGCTTAGTATCAGTTTTCTAGGCAACCCTATACTGATATATGTATATGTAATGTATGTCTGTGAAGGTTCTCAGTCATCCAGGTCATCGTAGTCAAAGGAGTTTGCAAAGAAAAGCGTCTGGACTTCTTTGAGTTGCTTGAAGACGTTTCACCTCTCATCCGAGAAGCTTCTTCACTATGTAATGCAGTGGTTTATACATTCAATCCTAAGACACAAATCCCTTTGGGGCTGCATCAGGAAGAGCATTAAAAAATTAAATTCAATTACATTAAAAACTGCAAAAATTGCAATTATTCTTTGTTCAAAGACTGACAGAAGTCATAATTTATTATTGTTTATACAATCTTCTGCTTTCTAGGTTACTAGAAAGGTTACTATGGAGTCAACACATTTGATGTCTCAGATTAATTTGAAGCCTTTTGATCATTTTGTCATGTTAGGTTGCACAGGAAGAGGGCGACTAATGCAGCTGCTGTGACATCCCCACAGTGGGCAATCATGGTCAAAAGTTTAGAGGCGGCTCAATGTTTGTTTTTCAAGCAATTTCACCACTTCAGTTTTTATTTATACTATTTTTTACATGTTCCTATGATATAATGAAAAATAACAAAGATTTCATAAGTTAGTTATTTGCCATTTTTCACATTATTTTAAAAAGGTATACAATGGAATTCCATAATTTTGGGATAAATACAGTCTATACAGTATATCCTGTATTACATTCACTTTTTTGTAACAGGAAGAAGTCAGTATTTGCTCAAGCACCACAAGCTAATATTCATTTTATAAAATGTATTCTTCATTTTATACATAAGCTATTATAACAACAGACTGCATTATTGAAAAGGCCCATTAAAGATAATATAGAAAAAGTACTTTTGTAGCATCAGAACAGAGATTTTAAAACTACATTTTTGATATTAACACGACTCACAAAAAATGCGTTATTGTTGGCCTGTACTCCACACACACTGACAGTTTTTTTTCTATTATTTATTTATTTTGATAATGAATTTGGGGAAATATTTTATGGAAATTGACAGTTTTATAATTAAATACCACAGTCATTTTTCAAGCACAAAATACTGATTTATTGAGGCAGTGATTTTATTGTGTGCATAATTCAAAAACATTAACCATGTAAACCCTTGAGCAAAAGATAATTTCTCTAAGAGTTGTGAAATCTGTTACTGTCATTACTGCTCCAAGCTTCTTATCCAATAAACAAGTCTTAACCTATAATAACTAATGAGCTGGAGAGCAGCAGTTAATATCTGTATGACCTTAGACAAAATTTAGTTTTAGGTAAACCCAAGTATTTGGGCAATGGTGTATTGCCCAAATTGGTGTATAAGGTTAGGGGTTAAATAGAAAAGTATGTATTTCAAGGGATGTCACTGGAACTAATACTTACAAAACTTTTTTTTTCTTTACCACAGGCATGTAGGAAGCATATATGCCAAGGCTACAATATGCTGACAGGTGTTCTAGTTTAGGCTAAAAAAGAAGAATGATGCCCACAAGCACAGCAAACATGGAAGATGGCATCTAGTGCAGCTGTTCTGAAGCAGATTAACAATTCCAAAAAACTGAACTACCAGGATTCGGTTCTCTCCAAAAACCCGTTCTCAATTCCCATCCCTAGTTCCTTCTAACCTTCCCAACATCTTAATCTGTCCTGTCAACAAAATAGAATTTTAACATTTTAAATAAGTAGAATGTTATGTACAAGTTTCTATTAAAGCAGTTTCTGTTTAAGTACATGGGAAAATCATGTTTTTAATATCAGAATAAGTACTGAGAGTGTAATTTCTACTGACATTATTATACACGACTTAAGTATCATGAACATTTCTCCTGTTGTTTCAGTGGCTACATTTCTACATTTTTTTCATAATATTTTGTGTGTTTTTATTTAGAGAATTAAAATATAGCAGACAGATTAAAATAGCAACATCTATTTTAAGCTTTTTCTCCTGGGAATAAAACTTGGCAAAAAGTTTTTTTCATAGGTTATTTCTGTATACAAGTATGTACAGAAATAACCCTGGTTGTAACATCAAAGAGTAGGATAAGGCATTAGAAGTCAGAAAAATGAATTAGCTCAGACAGCTCGTCACACTGGCAAACAGCAAGGAGGAGGATTCAGGAACACGGAGAGTGCAGAGTGACTGACACAGTGCAGGGAGAGCTGGAGGTCACATAAACCTTCAAGACGGAAATATTGTAGTTCGATATTTTAGTTCGAGAGAGTGATGTGAGTAAGAATGAAAATATATTAAATTAAATTCATTATATTATTTTCAAGAAAACTTGGAAACTTGTATGTAATTTACATTTCTTTTCACCTAAAGACAAGACTGAAGACAAGGCTGGTATGGTGAATTTTCAAGATGAGAAAATTTGATAACTGACACTGAATTTGGAATTGTTTTGTTGTTCCTATCAAAAGTCAAATAGTTGGAGACACTCTCTAAAGAAAGTATTTTGTGATACTGAAGAAAGCTGAAATCTTTTAAATGCTATGTGTAATCCATTACTCTGGCAACACACACTTTTTTTCTGGAAGTACCTCCAGTGATCTTAACAGCCTCTGATTCTCCTTCAGTTGTACCAGCAGTACTTTCTAGAGTTGGCACAAAGTGAAAAAATTCAGCACAGTTCAGGAGGGCATGAAGTCAAGTTCAACCACAATCCCGGCAGATCATCTTATCTCAGTGCCCAGCCCACATAGTAGAGTAAGCCAACATTCTGCAGATCCAATTGGCCATATAGAGCACACTATCTATTTGAGCTATTTTAACTTGCTCACAGTTGTTGTGTAGTTGTTGTTCTGCAAACTGCTTTGCAACCCATCTCAGTTCTTAAAATTTCTTCCCTCCAAGATGTTCCACACTCAGTGGTTGTAAGTGGTGTTAAGGCAAAGTAGAAATGCTTAGGAGCCACAGTAATTCCACCAAAGTCAAAGGCAAAGTCAAACTAAACTTTAATGTCATCTCTGCTATATCCATTGCAGCATACAGAGAGATGAGACGACAAGTCTCCGGTTACATCAGTGCAAAAAAAAGCTAATAAATAGATATAAAAATGAGAGGAAAATAAATATACACTTAAGTCTTAGGGGATCAAGAGAAGTTACAATTAGAATTTACAATTTACAGTTTGGAGTGGTTTAAAGTGACCAGTGTAGCAGTTTATAAAATGGAGTAAAAAAAAATTGTCCATAGAGCAGCATGTCTTACAGAGGCAGTGGTGTGTAAAGTGCAAAAGAGTTTGTGTGGGTGTGTGTGGTGGGGGGGAGAGGGAGGTCTGGTAGTGAGTTCAGGAGTCTGATGGCTTGTGGGAAAAAGCTATTCCGCAGTCTGGAGGATTGGGCCCCAATGCTGCGATAGCGTCTGCCGGATGGAAGGAGAGAAAAGAGTCCATGTGAGGGGTGTGAGGGGTCAAGCACGATGCCAGAGGCCTTATTGATGCAGCAGTTGTGGTAGATGTCCTGTAGCAAAGGGAGAGATTTCCGATGATCTTGGCAGCTACTTTAACAATTCGTTGTAGTTTGCTGAGATTGCCAACATTGCAGTTGCCGAACCACACGGAGATGCAGCTGGTCAGAACGCTCTCTATGGTGCCCCTGTAGAATGTGGTGAGAATGGGAGGAGAGAGGTTGGCCCGCTTCAGGCATCTCAGGAAGTGGAGGCGCTGCTGGGCCTTTTTGATGATGGTGGAGGTGTTGGTGGTCCAGGTGAGGTAGTCTGAGATGTGAACTCTCAGGAACTTGATGATGTTAATGGTCTCTACCATGGAACAGCGGATGCTGAGTGGTGGTGTGTGGGTGGACCGAGTCTTCCTGAAGTCAACGATCATCTCCTTGGTTTTTCTCCACATTCAGTGACACATTGTTCTCGCAGCATCTGGACGCCAGCTGCTGAACCTCATCTCTGTACGGTGACTTGTCGTTGCTGCTGATGAGTCCAACCACGGTTGTGTTTTCAGCAAACTTGATGATGTGGCTAGAGCTGTGTAGGGCGGTGCAGTCGTGTGTCAGGAGGGTGAACAAAAGTGGGCTGAGAACACAGCCCTGAGGAGCTCCTGTGCTAAGCCTGATGGTGCTGGTGATGTTGTCGCAGATTCGGACGGACCGAGGCCTCTGTGACAGGAAATCTAGTATCCAGTTGCAAACAGAGGTGCTCAGTCCCAACTTGCAGTTTTTGGGGTACTGAGGATTTCTTTGGCACCAGGATGATGGTGGTGGACTTGAAGCACGCTGGGACAATCATCTGGCTCAGTGAAGACTTGAAGATGTCTGTGAAGACATCAGCCAGCTGATCAGCGCAGTCTCGCAGTACACGACCTGGGATGTTGTCTGGTCCAGCAGCTTTCCGTGGGTTGACCTTGGTGAAAGTTCTCCTCACGTCGGCTGCAGGCAGAGAGATGGTCTGGTCGGTGGTGGGGGGCATGGCTTTCTTCACTTGCGTGTTGTTCAGTGCATCAAACCATGTGTAGAACTTGTTCAGCTCCCCAGGAAGTGTGGTATCTCCATCACAGCACAACACTCCAACACACCAAACAGTAGGGTGGCAGAGTGCTGAGAGTGGTAGTGTATAAAAGTTGCCAGTGCTCAGTTCAGTTATTAACAGTTCCAAACCTCTTCTGTCATTAACATCAGCACAAAAACTGTGTGCCAGAAGCTTCACAGCATGGCTGAGGATCTCCTTGAGGTGTAATGTGTAGGTGCCCCAGTACTTTTGTCCATATACGGTATAAACTTGCAGCTATAGGAATGTACAAAAACATTAAATTACTGTTTTACTGAAGCTGTACCCCACGTTAACACATTCACATGTTTATATTAAGTGGTACAGCACGATAGCAAGGTAGGAAATGGCACTGAAAAAAAAATGTATGTAATAAAGAATGTAATAAACTACCTCACTCTGAAGTGGCAAATGACAGTGAAATGACTCATTCTAATTTAGTGGCTCTTCAGTACTACCATTTATTTTCTTTTACCATTACATTGATCATTTACATAAAGCAGTAGCTGTCATTCAGAAAACAGCCTCAAAAGATCTTTTTTTTCTGTTTACTTTTGTGTAACAGTAGATTCTTGTGGCTGTAGGAACTATAATAGGAAAAAAGATGAAGGCCAGCAAAGGGAAAAGCATGGGGTAGAGGGATTGAACGTCCAAAAATCAGCCTCCAGGGCTAAAAACTGAATCCAATGCAGTTCCTAAAGTGTCCACTTGAGTCTAACTCAAAAAGACAGTCAACCCCCATAGACTGCCAAATTTTAAGTTCACGGGGACTGGAAAACTTTAAAGCAGAAAACAAACAGCCTGATACTAAAATTTGTTAAAGCTTGTTTTTCTCTTCCATTTTTTTAGACTTAAAACAACTTGTATTAATCGTATTAAGGCTTGAAGAATTATGGATTATTAGAAACATGGTCACATTGAATCTGTGGTGGATTCTGAAACATCTGGCTGCAGCTGTTTGCTTATGTGTCACCCCTGCTAATTGAAGTGAACTTGACTTTTTGACTGCGTAGCTCTTGTTGGTGCCTTTTGAACTATTTTGGATGCAGTTATCTGAAGAATTGCTTCATGTATTATTATTTGTTGTAACAGCCTGTCAAAGAAGTCTGTGTTTCACTTTTGGCGAATGAAATTCCAACTACTTTATTTGTATATGACAAAACAATAGTTAGCAGGCATCAGTGTCTGCGTGAGGTTTATGGTGACATATTGCTAATATGACTTATTGCGTTATGTGATAATTTAGCACTTTGCCTATGTCAATCTATAACACAAATTCTAATACAGCAAAGCAATGAGATCAAATTAAGATGATCTTCAATGCCAAAATGATGTCTTTTTTAAAGTACCACATCGGCAGGTACATGGTTTTCTATCTTCTAAAAGAGTGCTTTATCATTCTTTTTGGGAAATGACATGAAACTGAATAAAACGGCTCAATGAAGAGAAAACACAAATTCTAAAACCACGCTGGGCTACAACTTGACATCCAAAAGAAGAATACACTGTCTATCTATCTAACTGAATATTAGGAGCCAAGCAGTCTGTAACAGTGCGATGGATGGCCTCATCACTGTGCTCAGACACTGACGCTGCTCGGATGGCTCTGCTGTGGCAGCTCTCGGAGGAAGTTACAACCCACCATCCTGGAATCCAGGCATGTGATACTCTGAATTTGTGTTCATGTCAGTCTGAGCCCACTGTACATGTGCTGCAGATAGAGAAAGTGTAAAGTGGCCTGTACATCACAATGAAATTAACTAGTGGTGTATAAAATGGATATTAGAGTGACTATTTCTGTGTTCTTTCACAGCCAATAAAGAGTGCAAAAAAGATGTATATGGTTCAAAAACCATATATGTTATGTAGTTACCACAATAGAGTGTATATGAAAGATGGACACAGCTTCCAGGTGGTGCAAAGTCAAAGCCAATGTGAGAGTGACCTAAATCTGAACTCCTTCTAATGCTGGTAGGGGTTTTTGAAAAAGTAATTAATTATAGTTACTAGTTACTTCTTCAAAAAAGTAACTGAGTTAGTAACTGAGTTACAAGATTCTAAAAGTAATTAATTACTTGAAAAGTAACTATTGCGTTACTTTAAAAATATGTTTAACCCTCTGGGTTCCAGGGTATAATTGGCCAAGTTTCACAACTTTTGATTTTACCTCTACATTTCACCTTTAAAAGCTATTTACTTTGCCTTGTTTGGTATCATCCTTTTCAACACAACCTCACGTATCTGAATGTACAGTTATGTTTTCATTTTGACATACTGTATTAACACAATTGATCTAAAATCAGACAAAAAACATAAAATCCGAGTAGAAAAAGTGATATTTTTTACTGTAACAACCACAAACATGTTTATTGAATCATATTTCATAACTTTAAATGCAAATATAAATAGTCAGTTTGAAAATCATATGCACAAGTTTTGCAAACAACAAAGTTATTTGCAGCCATTTACCTTTTATCCTTTTTTTAATAACCATTTCAAACTATTTACATAACAATCAGGTGTTCTGCATTCAATAAGATGCCACACAAATTATTTGTGCCACTCAAAAAATAATAATTTCTACCCACTATAAAGGAGAACATCACAAGACTGATACCTGCAGACAGCAGTCACCTCATTGTTCTGACACACAACACAAAACTATCCACAAAACTACACACTAACTAAACAAGACAACACATTAACTACAAACATGCTAAACGTCACAAATCTCTCACATCACAAAACTCGCTCTCTCTCTTTTTCTGCTGTCTTTCTTTCTCTCTCTCTCTTCCTCTCGCCGTCACTCCTAAAACTGTCCCCTTTTCCTAAACAACCAAATGTCATGTTGCCATATCATTTTTTTTGATTGGTCGACATGGTGCATTTTTCCACCAACACGAAAGGGCTGTTTTTTTGTTTTTTGTTTTTTTTATTTTTTGGTCATAAGCAGAGAGTGCTTGCTAGAGCTGTCCTTAGAGATTAAACGTGATGAAACTATTAAGAAAAAAACATGCGTATATATTGTTTATCATGACTCTGGTTTTACGTGGCCTATCAACACAATTTAAAAACTGGTGTATGTCACCTTGTTGCCTTGTCATCTTTAAGTGGTCGTGTGATTGGCTTACCACGACTACTTTATTCTTCCTCAGTCAAACAGCAGCACTCATGCGATTGTTTTGCCCCCTAGCTCCAGGTGTTGTGCCAAAAAGTGATCGTCTGCCAGAAAGTGATTCCCGTCCGCGGGAGCGCGCGCAACTGCTTAAAGCTGTAGTGCCCAGATTACTTATGTAGACAGCTACTTCCGTGCAACTGATATAAGATGCGGTAAGCTGAAAACAGCTTCAACTGTCTGTTTGTTGACAAATATTAACGCGACCACACCGCATTTTCTTGTTAGTAATGGTAACGGCATTGTAACGATAGAAAGAGTAATTAGTTAGATTACTCGCCGTTAGTAAAGCCGTTACTTGTAACGCCGTTATTCCCATCACTGGTTAACGGTAGTTGAAAAAGACCTGTGGTTCTATGGGAACGTGATCCTCAACTTCTTTGCTCTCCTACCTCTGTAAATACTCTTCTGGTTAGATTTCAGGCCTAGTCACTTTTTCAAGCCACGCTGAACACAATAGTAAGTACATTTTGTAAATTATGGATAATATTAGTGTCCAGGAGGACAGTAAAGCAGCATATGCTTTACCTACTGTAAGCAACAAACTTTGGAGGTGACACGAAACACGAAACTCTAGTTCTTCTACTAGCTACTTGGCTGGCTCCAACAGGAAGTCAATCCTCATAGACTCTGGTATATACTCGTAGCACTTCAAGTTAGTTAGTCAAAGCAGTCTATGCCCACCGCGCAAAGTGACGTTGGAGTGACATCATGTTTACGAATGTTATGTTGCCGTCTGTCTGACCTCCGTGTTACAGGCTACCTATAGTCCAAATGTGGCCATTGTGGATGTCTTATTAATATCAAACTTACACTCATTTTAGACATCATTTTTATACTGCTTCTATAGTATCTGCAGTCTAATGTTTCCAGAGGGTGGAGGGCATGTTTTCTGTACAGAGATCAGTGGACATCTCCAAGATGGCGCAGGCTTTTGAGCTTAAACAAAAGTGACCAGCTGCACGGTGGATTTCAAACACAAATGTCCCGAGCTTCTCACAGGCAGTCTGCAAAATGTGCTCATTGAAAAATGCCGTCGAGCAGATAGTCCAGTTCATACATATACACTTGCATAAACTTCTCCTACTTTCCATCGCAACTTCCGTCAGTCCTGCTATTGATCACAACCACATTCACTTCCTCTTAGAGGATACTTGTGAAAATTAACCATATATAACACTAATACCCTTTTAAACTCATTGAACGCATTGTACTTTTTTTAAAAGACATTCCATTTTTTTGAAAATAGTTTAACCATTGCTATTTTCACATTTTAAAAATGTTTTTAATATTTCAACACATTTTAATAAATGACAGATTTAACCTGGTTACAAACAATTAAATTGTTTAATTGAAGCAGATAAACCAGTTAAAAAAAACAGGAATATGTAAAATAACAAAAAAAGGTACTGAATAAATCAATAGACTAACACGTAATAGATTGTGTTTGTTTATAAATAATTTGTATTCATGCATATCATGTTGATAACACAATGCTGATATTTGTAAATAAAAAAAATATTACATTTACTAACAATGTAAATTTCTTGCACCTGCCATAGACATCCCCATGACCTCCAAAAAAATTACCCAGTTGTAAAGTTCAAATGCTGAACGTCATATTCATGTCCAAGATAGGCCATGGTTGGACGTCCAAATTGTGAACCTAGTTTGGACGCCATATAGATGTCCAGAATTGGTCATGGACCAACAGAGCCAATATAGATATGACCTGCACATCTACTCTAAGTCCAATATTTAGGGAGAATGCTTCACCAGAGATAGACCTCTCCACCATGTTTGTGCTGTTACAGAGATTTTTATTGGAAATACTCAAAGCCAAAGTCTTTAGTTTTAATGAGTGAAATTTCAGAATTAGTCTATTATTTAGTGTTAATTAGCATTTTCTATGTCTGTGCATCGCAGTAGTTATGTTTATTGATATGGCTTGCTAACAAAGCTAGCATTAGCTGATTAGCATGGTTGTGGCCATAATACTAATGCTGACTTGTCATTACCAGTTTCAAAACACTAAGATGTCACTAATGTTGACAACCAAAATGCTCAGCTTGAATGTTTACAACAAGTTATTTGCTAACTAATGGATGATGTAAGAGTGATCTGTCCATCTTTTATATCCAGTCTATACTTTGAACCCACAATGCACTCCACTGCCTGCCTTGTGGAGTGACAATACTGCAAAGTGTGCTAATCTCTATCAACAACAAATGAAAATGAATATTCCTTATTGAAAATCATGCAAGAGTGCAGCAGATTTGCAGCTCATATATATGTGAGCCTTCTGAGCTCCAATATACCTTAATGTCTACATGTTGCATCTAGAATTCTTTTTTATGTTGTGGTGGGTGGCCTGTAATAAATACAGCTGCAGATCCAGCACAGAGGAAGCTACAGGCAACCAAGATGGGATACCTGTAAGGCCATTAGCTACTGTAGCCAGTGATTGTGCAGCCAGGAGGGAGACACTGTATCAAAAAAAAAAGTCATAGGATATCCCTGTGTGTGTGTGTGTGTGTGTGTGTGTGTGTGTGTGTGTGTGTGTGTGTGTGTGTGTGTGTGTGTGTGTGTGTGTGTGCGTTTGTGATGTGAGTGAAGGTGGAGGAGCAGATCAGGGCAAGCAGCATGCAGCCAATCAATTCACCTGCACCAAAAAGGGAGGGTGAAAACTGAAAAGCCGGCTGTGTGTGTGTTATTGAGAGGCTTCCCCTTCGCTGGTTGATATATGATGCACTGTGCAGCCCCAAATCACAGTCTGGTATACAAGTGTTTTCTGTTCATTCAGAAATTATGGCAAGCTCCGAGGGCCAGCCTCAGAGCTTCACATGCTGACTGCTGGGGCTGCTGCTCTGGTGGAGATGGGTTTGGGGAGCGTGTATGTGCATGTGCAGGGCCTGACTGAGAGGGAGAAAGAGAGAAAAAAAATCCTCACCTTTAATGTTGTGTTCGGATAACTAATGGGCACCTTGTGGAAAGTGCTGTTGGAAAGCACAGCTAGCCTGATGTCTTCGAAGATGGTGATGATATCATCCAGTAGGCAGCGCTTGTCCCTGTGGCTCAAGACGCAGAGGTGCGCGAACGTGAAATTGAATCCCTTGTAATTGACGCGCAAATCCAACACCTGCTTGTGGACCTGCAGGACCTGATCGGCCAGCTCCAGGATGTTCCCCCCGGACTTGGCGAGCAGGATCAGCCTGCCATATCTGCCCGGGGTGTGCAAATCCGAGTACAGCTTGTGCTTTGACTGGTCGATTTGAAACAAGCTGTTAGCGAGACTCCGCTCGATCTTGGCGAGGCTGTGAGTCGGGGCGACCAGTACCTCCAGGTCCGTCTCCGGCTTGAATCGGCTCAGCACTGTAGATCCGAAAATGATGGTGAGCACCGCAGGGACGGTGAGGAAGAAAACGGGATGTCTGCTAACGAATAAGCCCAGCCAGTAGAACGAAGCCTTGAGCCCTCTGTGTATCACTTGCCGCAGCATCCTCCACAAAATCCAGCTTGCAGATGCCCCGTCTCCTCCGATGAAGCACATGTGACATCAGACTCCGTTCCCCGGCTTAGTACAATTCGTAAGAGAATTACACCAGGCTACAACACCATGCACACACTCTTACACGCACACACGCTTACACACTCTCACACACACACACTCGCACACCTGGAAAACAGCACTGCAGCAATTCGCGGCAAGGCGGGCTGACACGCACGCACGCACGCACACACACACACACACACACACACGCACGCACGCACGCATACTCAGACAGTCAGAAAATCATAGTGCGTGAGCCGAACGAGACGAGTCCACGATGTCTGATCTCAAGCCATTCCGCCTGCGTGTGATGGAGGGAATGCTGCGAGTCTCCTGCTCTGCACCGGCTGCAGTAGCAGCGACGAGCCGCGGCAGTGGGATGTGCATGTGTGTGTGAGTATGTGTGTGTATGCCTTCTGTCTGCCTCTACAGCTCTCACACCAGCGGTGGCGCCTGATTTATGTACTTAACTGTAACCATGTGGCGGGGTTGAAGAGGAAGGATGGATGTGGAGGGAGGGAGGAGAGGGGTGACCCGTGGTTATTTTTGGGAACCGCGGAGGCAACATGATAGTTGTAAAATGCTCCTGCAGGTGGCTGAATGACCAGCAGCACTTGGAGAAATGAGTCAGTGTTAGCTTCATGAATGGGGAAAACCCAACTTGTGCAGTGCTTCACGCTGAGTGGGTTGTGCAGGCCAGCCATGGTGGTGTAAATGGATCATTCAGCACAGACCTCCCTGATGTTTTTTCTAAAGCATGTCTTTGTAAGTTGTCCAGTTATTCACATTCATATTGCCAAAATCCTCAACAATTTAAATGGACATTTGAGAAGTGCATAAAGATATTTCTTGATAATATGTATTTGGATGGACACTAACACGGACTGCAGTTCTCAGAAATGACCTTGATTCATCCTTTTCTTAGAATTGGTATAGACATGCCAAAGGGAGCAAAGGTCCAACAAGACCAAATGGCAGGTTGTCTTGGTAAATGAATTGGTTCCTATGTAGGGCTTTTCTACTCCACTGAAGCACTCTTTAAACAACATGCCTCATTCACAAAAGCACTTTTTTCTATGCCTAAGTGCTTTATATTTAACATTCACACACAGTTACAATCTATGGTTTAGTATCTTGCCAAAGGATGCTTTGGCATGCATCCTGGAGCAACAGCCAGGAATTAAACCACCAACCTTCCAACCAGCCAATAACCTGCGCTAGTTCCTGCCATCTCAGATCTTAGGGCGACAGTTATCTCTCAAGGACTTAATATTGCAGATGCTGGTGCATCAAGACATCTGTGCCAAAGGAAACCTTGTGTATAATCATGAGACGCAGGTGGCATGGCATGTTTTTTTGGGGAGGGGGGCGCAGTATTAGAACTCGTCACAGCAAATTTCAATGCATGCACCTGCTCTTCAGTGGCGCAATCCCAATCTGCAAACTCACAGAATCTGAGGTTCATTCCTGCCAAATGTATGGGGCCTGTCCTACTTTCAAGTCTTCAAGTGCATATGGGCACTCATGAGTCAGCATATACTACAGACCTTCCCTTGGGACTTGTCCAGAGATCTTAGTGACATTAGTTATTTTTCAATATATCCTGCCCCCCACAAAATGTACAAAAACCAGATAAGGATTATATAGTTTACCAGCACCAACTGACACTTAGACTACAAAAATGGGAACATTAATATGAAGTGTTTTTTTTTTAATTCAAACAAACATGAATCTTTGAGTTCTAAATGGTAAATGGTAAATGGCCTGTATTTATATAGCGCTTTACTAGTCCCTAAGGACCCCAAAGCGCTTTACATATCCAGTCATCCACCCATTCACACACTGGTGATGGCAAGCTACGTTGTAGCCACAGCCACCCTGGGGCGCACTGACAGAGGCGAGGCTGCCGGACACTGGCGCCACCGGGCCCTCTGACCACCACCAGTAGGCAATGGGTGAAGTGTCTTGCCCAAGGACACAACGACTGAGACTGTCCAAGCCGGGGCTCGAACCGGCAACCTAGTAGCAGGAACCTGAGTAGAGTTGTGATTGTGGATGTGATCATTGCAATTCTCTACATATAAGACACAGTCACACAAAAGGCTGTTTATTAACAAAAGAATATATATACTAATAGGAGGCTGTTGATTATGACTCTTAGCATAAGATGTCTATTTCTGTAACAGCAAACCCATAGCATAGAGTTCATGTGCATGGTGGTGTGGTGGTTAGTACTGTTGCCTTATTTCAAGAAGGTCCTGGGTTTGAATCCACCATCTGACTGGGGCTTTTCTGTGTGATGTTCACATGTTCTCCACATATAGTAGTGTAGGCTCCACTTCCCCCTCCCCCACCCAGTAACCCTGAATTGGAGAAGATTAATTAACTGATTGATGGTCAGTGTGAAGAATAGTAACACTATGTCTGTGGAGCAGATGACATCTGTGGTAATTTAGAACACCTTTTACTTAAGCTTATGTCCACAGACACACTGGAACAATTCCAAATTGGGTTCTACACCCCCCCACTCAATGACAAGTGTGACTTTGTGTGGAGTCTGACTTGCTGGTAAAGGAGTCTCTTAATGTAGACGTACAGTGGTAAGCTTTGAGACACCCATTAATATAGCAGAAAGAGGAACTTCTGATCAGCATATGTAACATGGGCTACAATAGGTGTAGACCTGTTGTGAGAGTACTTTGTAATCCAGTTCTAATCATGAATGGTTGGTTTGGAATGAAACTTACATGCAAACGGACTAGGCATGTGTGGGGAGACTGGGACAGGACGATTGTTTCAGAGAAGGCTGGATCATTTCTGTCCATTTGTGGGAATAGCACTAGCTAGTGGTGTTCTGTCAGGACAAGAAAGGCTTGACAAATCTAAAAATAGATATCAATAAAAGGTACCAAAGCAAATCCATCGCTCCCTCATCTTGGACAGTGTTGTCATAAAACTTCTCGCCTGTTTGCATCCATCCTTTACATTACTGCCATCTTGTAGCCACAGTTAGCTATTGCCGCTGAAAGCTGCGCTTGTTTTGTGTTCATAGGAAACTGCAGCTGTCTCCATTCTGGACAATCTGAGTCCAGGAGCATTTTCTGGTGATTGCACTTGTACATTGTGGATAAACCTCTGGTCTTTCACAGTTAATTGATGGGAGATCAGTGTGCAAGACAAGCTGCTGCTGGCTCAGCTTTCATTGCTCTGAGGTCAGTTACGTTATGCCCTTTGTGTGGAAACACAGCTAGCATTAGCAAGTGAAAGAGCTTTAGCGATTTATCACTGTAACAGAGGAGCTTCATCTTCGTAAACAGCTTGTACAACATGTGTGATGTAGAGAATGGAGAAAAAGTTGTTATTAACTAAGATAATACATTAGCAATAAAAGCTGTGACCATTCTATCAAAGCAACCAAGTTGATCAGGTGCAAAGCTTTTTTCAGATTAGGATCTATAAAAAAATTGTCCTAATGTAATATGTTTAGCCAACTATTTTTCCAACACTCCGCCTTTATTTTTCATTCATATTTTAATCCCCACTGTAGATATGGACAATTACTCATGTCATAGACTGGCCAAGCTTTTTAATTCGGGTGATTTTTAATTATATTATCAATCAAAAACTGTAGAATCAAAAGTGTTAAGATTTTTACAGAATAATTTATCCCAGGGAATAATACACTGGACAGTTTTCTTTCTTTTTTTTCCTTTTTTTTGCAACTTGAGTAAATCCTAGCCAAAGTCTACTTTAGTGTCTGCTGTTAGTGCCATGCTTAAAATGTTTTTTCATTGAAGTTATGCCACACCTGGATTCATCTTAATGAGAAACGATGGAACTAAAGCACTTCGAGCACAATAGACAACCCCTGAAACAAAGGTATAGAAATACATTTCTATAGAGTCTATCTAGTATTCCTCCACTTAATTGCTACTCTGCTACTGACATGCTGATCATCAGTTTGGGATAATTAAATGTTTCCGTTATTCACTGATGGACCATCATGAAACAAAGGGACAAATTTGAAGAATATGGTTGTAATCGTGGAAGCAGAAAATAATGTAATTCAGCAAATCCTGGATCCAAGGGCTCAACTGATAGATTTTAAAACACAGCTACTTAACTAAAGAGGTTTACAATAATATTGCAATAACTATAAAACAGACAAAAACGTGTCAAAATTACTACCAAGTGCTTGACTGGCCAGCCAATAACACCTTAGCAATATGAGATAAACAACCTATCCTATTGTGACACACTCAGCTCAGATATACAAAATTGGTGGGTCCAGGTGGTTACTAGTAGCATAATTTAAATAGTAAATGCCAGAATGTAATAACACTAGCAAAGAGTATAAATAATGCTAAAACATCCCAAAAGATCTATAAATGACTGGAATTCACACCACTTCCTCTAATTAGGAAAAAAACACCACTACTTCTACTAAAATATTAATAATTATAATTATCTTTGTCACGGCAGGGTGCGCCGGTGTGTTTGTTGGAGCGGACCCAAAAGCAGACACTGGAGGCAAGGAGCTGGTTTGCAAACTGAAGGCGAGCCTTTATTTCGGCTGAAAACATGAAACTATGAAACACCAAGCATAACTATGATAAACTATGACGAACCTATGACTGACCATGATAACAAAAGGTAAAACTATGACTGTGACAGGAACTATGTCTGTGACTAGACGACATGAGGGAAATTGGCAGACGTCCTGACAATGAACAGTAAGAGACAAAGGACTTAAATACACATATGAGGTGATCAGGGGAAGTGGAGACACATGAGGAAACAGCTGACTAGGATGAACATAATGATGCACAGGAAATGTAAACTAAAACACAACGACATGAAAACTGGACTTTCAAAATAAACAGGAAAACATGACAAGACACAGGCATGACAGCATTAACCAGGCATACCAGAAACATAACACATAAGACACAATAAACAACAATGGGAACTTTAACACATGGGAACACCGCTGACACACATGAACCTAATGACAGGGCAGGGGAATTGAAACTAAATACAATGAACAAAGAACATACTGGACTCTTTCAAAGAAAAACAGGAAACATGGAGACATAGACATGACACACAGGGGAACCTGATAAACCATGAACTAAACTGCAAACTAAACATGGCTGAATAACTAGATAACTGAAAAGAAACTGGAATACAGATGAAATAACAAAACAACATGAAACTCAGAAACACTGGGTCGCATGACCTAGGACCATGACAATCTTACTATAAGGACTGTATGTATGTATATGGCTGCATATGCCCTATTTCTTCGTTAATGGGTGGGCCAGTCTGGGTGAGTCACCACTAAATGTGGAATTAAAACTTTGAAAAATTATAAAACATTTTATTACTTGGAAAAAGGTCTGCAGTGCTTTTTCAGAGTGAGTCTGCCAAATAGGTTTCCTGAGAAATAGATTTAGTACCTTTATTTAATCCCAGGAGCTGTTTGGGTGTATTTGCTGATTTAAATGATACACGGCGGTCCCTGCCCGTTAGACCACCACGAATCTCTGCAAACGTTTGAAGAAAAATATCTCCTTAGAATTTTGGGGCATTTCAAAAATACTTTCATAGTAGAAACTATTGCTGAGGACTTGAGAAGAACAACCTAGCCTATTGTGACACACTATCAGCTCATTCATAGTAGCCCTCAGAAAAGACCTTCATCTAAGCACAAAAAGAGCTCATAGCTGAGTCAGAAAGAAATGGGGCACAAGACATTTTTGTATCATATCATATGTGTTGCCCTTTGAGACAAGGTCTTTTCAAATTTAGCCACTCGGTGTCATCCCATTGGAGATATAGTGCATTAGTTAATGCTGTTGTATGCATCAGTAAAGCAGGAACTCCCTTGTGTACCCACAGCATACATGCTTTGTGACTTACTGGCCTAAGTGGGTGAGGAAAATACCATGTACGTATTCTTTTCTCCTTCCAAAGCAGTAAATTCTCCCCTGTGGTAGGGCTTAATTAAAGGCCACACATTGACCACATTCCATTTAGCCTGTGACTGGAAGCCAAGCAATTCCCATTTAAAAACAAAGTCTCTGGTTATTTGGGAGAGCATTAGTACTGGTAAATCTTTGTTATGTCTTGCAGAGTGGGTTACAGTGAGTTTTATTAATCTATTGACACACCAGGGATTATATCTCTCGTTTTTGTATTTCCAAGTTTGCAAAAAAAAAAATTTTCTTCTGAAGAGTACCTTTATTTACACATTCATTTACAAAAAAATATTTTCTTCTGAAGAG
>NW_027052103.1:0-16871 GCF_036321145.2 Pelmatolapia mariae | reverse complement strand
AGGTGAAAGTGTTAACTTCCTGCTGGCTACAAGAAAATATGGACGATGCGACTATCAGTGTAGGCTTTGTAAAATCAGTTTAGGTAACATGTCAGCAAACAAGTGAGCAATAGGTAACTGTAGTAGTAGTGTAGTACTGTAGGTTTTAACCGAGCTACTTTACTTTAGTAACACAGAGAAAGAGCAGAAAGGGTTTTTAAAACATGGTTAATGTTTACTATTTACTATAAATTTGTCTTGCAAGAAACGAGAAAAAAAGTCTCACTTCCTGTTAAAGAAGGAAGGAAAAAAAGATAAAACTTAACACTGTAACTCAAGTGCTGTTAAAGTCCAAGGGTTTTTAAAGTAATCAAATGCATTTTTATATTAATAATCCGATTCATATTTTCATATAAATTAATAATCTGTTGCATGTAATATGAGCAGAATTACAACAGCATTTTGCCCTCCAGCATCAGTTGTTGCAAATGCCTGGATGGATGCTGCTGTTCTATTTCTGCAGCGAGAGCAGTGAGAAAATGTGGGTTTGTTTAGCTGCTACGCAGTTGCCCTCAGCTGTCCCATCACTCAGCAGGGGAGGAGGTGCAGGCGTACCCCAGTTCCTCCCATTTTTTTTCTGTTCTCAACCCCCACTTTTCTCTTTTCACTCTCAAATGGTCTCATAGACAAGCGCAGGCTAGACGAGGCAACTAGGTCAACCTCCAGCTAATAAACTCCCGTGTGTCTGTTGAGACAGTGGGACAAATGGGCCCTACTTAAAACCAGACACAAACAAAGGCCTTCACATCCAATGAAGCCCTTACCCCACTTGCATCCCAATGAAGCCAGAGGGGAGGGAAATGCACTTTTCCACATAGTTCCTATGCTTGCTGACCAGGAAGCAGAATACCTCACCCAGTAACCTCCAGTTGCATAACAGCAGCCTGTTTGTGATAACAATGGAAAGAAATTTTAATCTGTTTTTGTAGACATACCTGTGCACAATGTGCACAAGTAAAGAAAAATGACTTCCCTCCCCCTGTGCTGCTGATTGATTGCATGTGGTCCTCCTAAATGAAAGCCTGAATTATTCAAGCAGGTCAGACTATATCCATTTCCTGTTCAATCACATAGTTTGATGGGTATTTAGGAATTGCTGAATATATCACTAAAGAGCAATTAAGCTTTTTTGAGAAGTATCGCACTAGAAATAGACAGCTACCATATCTTTAGAAAAAAGCACTGCATTGCACTTCCAGCAATTTCTTCTGTTATATAAAAATGCAAGTAATGGTAATTGTCTATAGACTCAGAGTCACAAGCAAGACTCAGTTACACTTTAAGCTAAATACTAGTAAAGGAAAAAAAAGACTTATACTGGCAAAGTATTTCTAGCTGATTTACCTAGTTTTATTTGAGTAAAACTGTAGAAGTGTTCTACCTTTAGGTATCTGATGAGTTGTATTATTTGTAAATTTCATGCTTCTTGTTTAATCATTTGTGCATAGATATTACAGCCATTTTACTCATCTGGCAGAAACAGATCCCGACTCTCCCCTGTCTACATTGGTGGGACTGATGAGAAATAGTCACATCCTACAAGTATCTGGAAGTTCAACTGGATCACAAGTTGAAGTGGTCTGCCAACACGGTCACTGCCTACCAAAAGGGTCTGAGTCGGCTTTACTTTCTACAAAGGCTCAGATCCTTCAATGTATGCAGCAGGCTGCTGTAAATGTTTTATCGTCTATTGTTGCGAGCACCATCTTCTTTGCCGTGGCATGCTGGCATGCAGCCATCAAAGCAAAGGAGGCAAACAGACTGAACAGGTTCCTTCAACCTTGCTGTCTGAGCGAAAGTTACAGGAGGTCGTTCCTTCCTGCTGCTATCAGTCTCTTTAATTCATCCACATGGATCAGATCCACACATGTGGAACAGAATTAATCACACCTCAGTGCACCCTGTCACTTTTGTACACCACGACATATATTTGCACATATACTTGTCCTTTTATATTTATATGTATATTTATTTCTATATGTCTATATTTATCTATTTATTTTAATAATTATCTATCATAACTCATTTTCTACTCGTATTTTATATGAGTGCTTGCTGTTTGTTGCATATTTGTTGCTATGATAACTCTGTCTAGGATTAATAAGTTTTTCTGATTCAGATTTACATGCTCTATATTTGACATTTTTTAATCATAAATGCTTCATTATTCAAATTTATAGACTTTCATCATTTTCTTTACTTTTTAAAAACTTTTATTTTCAGTGTTCCCTTTATTGTATGCCATTATTACACATTAACAGAAAACCATTAATGCATTTGCTAGCAAGTAAATGCATTAATGCAGTATCAGTGTTGATTAGTTAGTTGTGTAGATTAGTCCAGTTGATTGTAAGACATGGCCGTATTTTTGTATGTGTAGTGAAAGAGGAACAAAATGCTGAATCAAAAATCAGCAAATCCAACAAATAGCAAACATTATTAAACGGTGATAATTCCAAAATAAAATGTCCGAAGGATGAAAACTAATTCATATACAAAATTCATATACAAAACCAGAAAAGAAACAAACGAATGCTTATTACTAACATTTATTAGAATGATTATTTATTCTATGAAAACGGTTTTGCTCATATCATGTCTATTTTGATTATTTTTTAATGTCTTCTCTTCTGTGAATTCAAATACTATTGGTATTTAAAGATCTTGTTTGTTTCATGGTGATGTTTTTGTGAATGTCAGTTGTATGTATATGCATCATGGAGTGCCCCAGGAAGAAAACTTAAGACTAAGGGTAATGGTAAGGGGATACCAATAAAACAAACAAACTCATGGGGATGGTGTAGGAGCTCAGATGAAACATGAGCATAGGACACATACAATCTGACAAAGAAACAAACAAAAACAGGGCTTTTCTCATCTCTTTAATTTGTCTCTCTGTCCACATGTCTGTGACCCAGAAGTCAATCTCAAACATGTTTCAACTCCTTAGAGGCATTATAAGGGAAGAGGATTAAGGACAGAAGAGACTTGGCAGAGGAGCTGTGATGGAGGATGCACAGGTGTATCCTTTGTGGACGTGTGTTTTTTTTTTTTATATACCAAAGACAGTGTTAAAGATGGATGTAGTTACTGTACCCACTTATTTCTAAAATCATGTTCTGAAGATTAGGAGTTTGGAGGGTGCATTTAGTGTCCCTGAAAAGAGAAGCTGTTTTCTAAGCTATTTCCTAATTTACCTTTTCTACTTTTGATGCTTCTGTACCTCCTTCCAGAGGGCAGTATACTGAACAAATTTTGTGCCGTATCAAAGTGGTCTCTAATGATACTTTTTGCTCTGAAAAGACATCGAAAGCTAGCAGTTTCATACAAAAGAGGGGAAAGGACATCCTATGATCCTATCACCCTTTCTTTTCAACCACATTACAGCTGGCCAGTGGTAGCATATGGCAGTACTGTCAACCGTCATCAAGCAGCATCTTTATTCCTCTTGAAAACCATCAAGAAGTGGAGGTGCTACTGAACCTTCTTTAGCACAGATGCTGTGTTCACCAGGAAAGATCCTCAGAGATGTAAGTACCCAGGAATTTAACAGAGATCCACTCCACATCAACTGAGACTGTGTGGAGAGGTGGGCTCAGCTTTGTGCCTCCTGAAGTCCATGACCACTTACTTTGTTTTGTTGGTGTTCAGATTAAAGTTGTTCCTGACACACCAGTCTGTCAATTACTGCATATGATTCATGTGTGGTATCCAGTGTTGGTCAAGTTATTTTGAAAAAGTAATCCGTAACTAATTACTGATTACTTCCCCAAAAGTAATCCCGTTACTTTACTGATTACTTATTTTCAAAAGGAATTAGTTACTTAAAAAAAAGATGTACAACCTGAATAGGTAATAAAGCAATAGATCTTTCAGCCCAATTCTATTTTTTCTGCATAATCCATCATATAAAATGTAATCAAATGAAAAAGTCTCTTTTTGAAACTAGTTTTATTAGTTTTAATCTTTTAACTTTACGCATAAAGCAAACATTAAATTATATGCAACATTCTCTGACTGGAATAAATTTGTTTAACATTTAAACCTATTTTCTGCATATTCCAGCATATAAAATAAAATATTTTTTTTTGTTTACACTCACTCTTTCAAAAAAAATGCACGTAAAGCAGAAAATAAATAAATTCAAAGACTCAGCGGTCCTGTTGCTCTATTTTCACCTGTATAGCAGGAGTGGGGCAGGCGGAGGTTTGCCCTGGTGCAGGTGTGTCGTATTGGTCAGTGGAAGGATCTGGGAGTTTCACATTCCCGTGGCAGCGTACTGTCGGTGCTTGCTCGGAAGTTTAGGGTTTTTTTTCGCTGTGAAAAGAAGTTTTCTTCCCACGCAGTGAACAGCGGACGCTAATGTCTTTGTCACTTTTTACGGAATCAAACTCAAAGTAAGGTCAGTACGTCCACATGTTAAACGCTGCACGGTCATACTCTCTGCCGCACTCGATATATTATCCATTGTTGATCTGCATGTCGCTACCCGATCCGTACCGGAAACCCGATCGGTACCCCGCATACGCAAATCTTACATCACTTCCTCTCTTTGCCAACATTGCGACATTCAATATATTTGAATGATATGGTTAGCGCCCAGTTAGCTCCTAGCATTTCTCAACAGCTCTGCCTCCTTTTCGACTGCCCGGGACATTTAAACAATGGATAATCCGTATACAAACAAATTCATGCTCTTCTCCTCAACAGAGAGCGTCCCCCGATTGAACAACAGTGCCGTAAAATAAGAAGAATGGCGCCTAATTACAGACTTAATAATACTGACTTAGTAATGTGTCACGTGAAGATTCATCAGCCAGATTAAGTGACAATTAACTGACAATTGACAGTGATAGCAGACATCATCATCACTATTCCAACAATCCTCTCCTCACGGACAAGCATAAACACACTCGACTATCGCTAAATCAAATTTAACATGCATTTGAAATGACGCTAATTCAGTTTGTTTGCTCGGTCAGCAGGTGGCGGTATCCTCGTACACTGGGGAGTAAACTGCCATTAAACAAAACAGAAGAAGAAGAAAACATTGCACATGCACGGTACGGATCGGGTAGACCTGATTTGTACGGTCCGACTTTGCACATGCGCAGTAAGGATCGGGGAGTCCTGATCCGTAACTATCTTTTTATTTTTTGTTTTTGTCTACATTATATTGAAATGTTTCATTATTGGAAACATTTTAAGAGATACTTATTATTCTTAACATCTTAACAGATACTCTGACCCATAACTATCGTAAAATGCTTCGACCGGAAGTAGAAGCCTTTCGCACATGCGTGGTACCGATCGGGTTTCCGGTACGGATCGGGTAGTGACACTGCACACAGCTGTTGCCAAGAACGTCGCACTCGCTTACATCATTGTCTTGAGACACTCTCGCAAAAAAAATCACGGTTTTAGTAACGCAGTAACGCAGTGTGCTTACGGGGGTGTAACAGTAATCTAATTACCTTTTTTGCAATAGTAATCCCTTACTTTACTCGTTACTTGAAAAAAGCAATCGGATTACACTCTGCAAATTTTATAATTGCATTTCTAGGGTGGGTGGGAGTACAGTCATGTGTGGATACTGCATAGAAGAGGAGGCTCAGCACACAGCCCCGAGGCAACCCAGTGCTGGGCATGAGGGTGGAGCAGGTGTGGGTACCAAGGTTGGCATTCTGTTAGCTGTGAACATGGTTTTTTTTCGGTGGATCTGTTTGCTTTATAAGCTAACTGATGGGGGTCAAAGGTGGAAGGAAGGCAATTTTTGATGTGTTGAAGCACAAGCCTTTTAAAGCATTTTTGACGATAGCTGTTAGAGCGATGAGTCTGAAGTAACTCATTGTTGAATTCTTGGGAACAGGGGTTGTGGTAGCATCTTAAAGATAGGGTGGGACAGCAGAGGATGACAGGCAGACATTGGAGAGCTTGGTGAAGACCACTGAAAGCTGAACTTTGCTGAACTTTAAGAACTTTGCTGGGGACGTCTGATTTAGGGACCTTCCTCTGATTCACAGACCTAAACACATGGTTCACTTGAAGTGCCTGGAAAGAGAGTGTAGGCAAGTCTGTGGTCTGGGGTGTGTATAGCTAAACTGGTCCTGTCTGAGTCAAAACAGGCAAAGAAGTGATTAAGGTCCAGTGCCAACAAAGCCTCCACGTTAGCACTGCCAGTGGTGTGCTGCCTTTGTTTTTTGTCAGATGATCCTCCATTTTACTCTCTAGGCCTTTTTTGCACTTTTGAGTCCTTTTCTCTGGCCGAGCTGTGCAGCGCTTTGTCACTTCACACGAAGGCCAAGTTAAAGTCTCTCAGAAGTGCCTAGACTTCAATTCATCCATGGTTTATGATTAACATCAACACAGATTCGCTTACTGGCCATAACATTGTCAGTGCTTGACATGAGCATTTTAGCCATCACCATTTATTTGTTTTGAAACTCACTGTGACAAGAGAGGTGTGGGTCTGACTGTGAAATCACACTCTTATTGTGATCTACAAGTCCTTAGCCAGTGAGCATACCCTGTACAATCCAGCTATATGACACTTAAAATGACCAAAAATTTGATTGGAAGTCATTTTGCAAATATTTATATCGCCCAGATGTGGCTAGTGAAGAGAATGCAAGTTCTTGACACTTCCACTTGGGTTAACTTGTCAGATCTGGAAGATACAACAATCTGTCTATTCATTCTGTAGCTTTTTACCCTCACTGTATAAAATGGGTGTGGTACACACTATCATGGTGAGTGGAAGACTTTACAAACAAAGTATCTTTGTAACAAAGTGTCTTTATATTTTTACAAAGTATCTCTGTAAGTTGTTTTAGTCATTAAAAACAACTGTGTGCTCTTCTGCCATTCACTGTTTGTCTGTGTGGAATATTCTGAATATAATCAAAAGCAGTCTTAACTTTTAAAAAAAACATATGAATAAGATATCATGTGGGGAGAAAGAGAAAGGGATCTGAAGCATTGAATACAGTACAATAAATACATGTGAAAACAATCAGGGCAGAGCAAACAAAAGTGAGAGAAAACAAAGGAAGTAAAAGAATTAAGGACACACAAGGAAAGTAATACTTTCAAATAAAAGAAGAAGCGCAACGAACAACCAAAACTCAGTAACTTAAACCTTACACCATGACTTAGTTCTCAGGATAAGAGTTTTTGGTTTCATGTTTCATGTGTTGCTTGAAGTGTAGTCAAATTTATTTCGCTTGACTTTTAATTTTGATGCTGTCCCTGCAGCGGTATTTAGAACTTTTAATCTGGACTAGAATACCAGAGTGTTAGGCCTCCAGCTCCAGTACATAAAAGGCCAACCTTACTTCTTTCTGCTGGCATGCCTGGTACACCCTGTCAGTAAACAAACCTCCATTACTCACTTGACATCCTACCATGATGTCACTGAGCAAACACAAAAGTCAGCAGGCTAACAATAAAGCACTTCCTCCGCCACAGTTTGTTGATGCTTTCCTCGGCAGGTGCTCAGAGCTCACTCTGTGGGGACAAAAGTGTAACTCAAAACCTAAAATTATGGCCTGTGTAGTCAAGCAACAACAGTCATCAGTGCTCTTTTTGTCTCGTCAACAAGGGAACATACATTATGTATGTTCATTCGCTTTTGACTTCGGAGTTTGAAACATACACAAATGAGCTGAAGGGCATCTTAGGTCACAGGGATGAGAGGGTGTAAAATGTCAGTGATTCTCCGATGCCTATATTGCTAGAGCTTTTATCTCTGCTATCACAATCAGGTGGGTTTAATCATTTAGTACAGAGCTAGTTCAGCATTTTCAGAGAGAGAACAAACATTTCTTTATTATCTTTCTCTGTTTGTCTCCTTTGATGTCCATGATCTGAACCTTCTGTAAAAAGCATGTTCTCCTTTTAACATAAGTATCCTCATATTTAGATTAAATTTCCTTTTTTTAAGTCTCAACTAAGATAATCAGAGTGATGATTAGGCCAGCATGTACTTCACCAAAAAGAAAAAAAAAAGAAGACAGAAAAACATCTGCTTCCTGCAAATCAAGTATCAGCACATCAGAATCAAATCTAAATATATTCATTCATACATTCATTAACACTACTATTGTGCCACTTGCCAAAGCAGTCATTGTGCGTCATAACACATGATTGTGCAACATCTTAATGACAACAAAGCGCTGGGTCACTTTGAAAAGTAGCTCAGTTGTTCCTTTCCTTTCCCTAACCTTTCCTTTTACCTTACTAAAAAGTCCACTTTCACATTTATCTATAAAATAAATGGAATACATTATATAAAATGTATGGAAAAATAAATAGAAAGTAATACATTTTTAAAAAGCTCAGTCTTAAGGCACCTCAGTCTTAAGTGGGGTGGGGGGTTAAAAATATGTGAGAATTTCCTGCTTCTATTTACAACTACAGCAGCAGCTATTTCTGGGTTCACATGACATGACAGCAACACATCAGTTGGTGTGGGGCTGGGGTGGGGGTACTAGCAATCAAACTGGGTCATTTTTGAGCTTTTGAAAAGCTGACTCTAAAAGAATTTGTACATTTTGAATCTAAATTTAGCTTAATGAAGATTTTCCATTCCCACTATCGCCAAATGCTGCTCGTGGGAGATCATGGTCAAAGTTGCCATCATTGATCATAACTCTGACTCTAACCCTAAGCAATTGGAATACAATTGTTGTTTAATTAATTCCAAAGTCTTAGCAATCAGGGAACAAAGAAAATCATTGCATCATTTTTTTGGCCTTCTCGAAAATATAGTCAGGGCTACAGTTACCACTTACCATGGCTTAGACCTCAGAGGGTTAATATTGTAGGGGTTTTACCATACCATATAACGTGTTGTGAGATATAAATGTACTGCAAGTCTGCAATGTTGGGTTTATAATTCTCTGCTGGCACTTCATAAAGAATGCATGAAGTAGGCGTTTCAACCACTACGAATATAAAAATGCTGATTTTAGGAGCATTAACAGTTGTTCTTGGAGTATTTTTCTTTGCCCCATCTCAGCTAGGGTAGAAGGAAAAAACATGCAAGCAGATGTTGCTTTGGTAAGGATATTTATTGTTGAAAAATATATGTAGGAAGCACAATAAGAGACAAACCGCAGGGTGCTGCCAACTCGAAAGGAAGAAAACCAAATGTAGACTAACAGAGTTGACCAGAGTGCCAACTACAAAAAAAAATGGAAAAGCGAAGCAATTAGCTCCCAACAGCAATACCCTTACCCAAGGGTAAGGGCACCCTTGCGTGGTAAGGGTTAGGGTTAGGAATACCTGACGTGCATGCAGTGCAAGAGGAGTGTGTGTGTGTGTGTGTGTGTGTGTGTGTGTGAGAATGTATGTCTAGACATGGCCTAGCACTAAGCAGTATTAAGTACCTCAAAAACACAATTAACTACCAAGTTGTAACAACAGAATATATCTTTCGATTGCTGCTTAAATTATTCACACTGTACATAAAG
Source organism: Pelmatolapia mariae (assembly GCF_036321145.2). Taxonomy (NCBI): domain Eukaryota; kingdom Metazoa; phylum Chordata; class Actinopteri; order Cichliformes; family Cichlidae; genus Pelmatolapia; species Pelmatolapia mariae. Next base: position 7,359 of record NW_027052103.1, on the reverse strand, counting down.
CTGTACTTATCCTAAACCTGTAGTAATGATTTTGACTCTATACATGGAGTTTTAGAGCATCTGGCTCCTTATGAAGGAGAATTTGCAGTTGTAGTTGCATTTGCGTGGAAAAAGCCTCCCAGTCCTCTCAAACCAAAACATTTTAATTTAAGCTTTCAAAGAACTTGTGAAGTCAGATTACTTGTGAGTGGTAAATCCAAATCATGTGAATCTTATACCTCACGCACTCATACTTCAATGCCTGACTTCTTTAAATGAGGCAAATCCTGCATTCATTCCATATCGGCTCAAATGAGCAACACATGAGTGTACTCCTATGCGCAAACATGCTTTTCTGTACAGGTTGCTTTCTATAAGGCTGCATGTAGCATTTCATGTTTAGCTGTGTATAGCTACTACCAATATCCCTCCATTATGTTCTTCAGTAATGTATCATTTTTTCCTTTCTTATTTGACTTTCAGTGTTTCAAAATTGCCCTCCATGCTCATTTTTTCACCTTTGTAATTTGCTGCAACCTTTCTAAATCTTCAGGCTTTTGTCTTGTTTTGATAAATCCGGCCCCTGGCTTTCCTACAAAGTAACATTCTCATCCTTTCTGTGTGACTCAGAGGCTCTTTTACTCAGACAAGCCTGATAACGTGGTTTATCAGTGATCGGTCAAACGCAAAGACTTCGCATGACCTCATAAATAATTGGTTTAACTGTAAATCCCAAACGGTTCCAAGCTCATCTGTAACGACATTCCTCTCATTCACTGAGACAGAAAGAGTTGGAGGAGTGTGGGTGGTAACACACCGAGGCTGGCACAGTAGAGTCTGCAGTCAGGTGGGACTGGAGGTCTGTATATTGCTGGAAAGGAGTCCCTGAGAAAAATGATTATATTAAAGCTTTACTGTAATAAAATTTAATGCAGTTTGTTATCAAAACTTTGGATTTAGTTTCTTTTTTATTTCTGAGACAATTCTTATTGTTGTTATTGTGCGAGCAGTCAGGGTTGTGTTCAACTTGGAGAGTTTTGATTTTTTGACTGGTTTGTGCTCCAAAATAGATGACCAGAAATGTTTTGATTGCCTGGATGATTTTATGACTTCACTGTAATTTCCAGTATTTTCCAAAGCTATAAACTGGGCCAAACTGGACCCTCTGGTAGGCCCAGTCTGGCCCACAGACTATATGTTTGACAACCCTAACCCTTAGTTGGTAAAGTGGTTGTTACTGCTACAGCCCACCTATTGTCTACCTACCAACACCGATTAGGTTCATACTTCAAGTAAGCACATGGCACACTGTAAAATCAGTTAATCTCAAGACATTAGGTTGAATTATTATACTTCTCTGTGATTCTGTTGCCTACATCAAGTTTTAATGTGCAAAGTGCTTGGGTGATGAAGCAAGTTTTATGTTTATTTGAGTCACTGTTTCAAAAGAAATGTGATTTACACCCTTAAAAGTTGACCTGACTCCATGCAAGGCAGGAAAACAGCTTTTTCCTCCATTAATTTCAGCTGCTGGATTCAAAACTGCATCGCCACTCTTTTTTTAAATAGCCAAACACTGAATGATCTGAACAACTGAATGGGACTTTAAAATAGTTGCTGATGTCCTGCCAGTCTTTAACAGCATTTAGCTGGTGGTTATTTCTCCACTCAGCCTGTGGTTTTCATGCTACATTAAAAATTTGTGTGTGTGGTGAAGGTGTGCATGTGTTCGCATGCTCAGAAGGAGGTGTGCTCCAAAGTTTTATTGTGCATTTTCTGTATATTGTTGACAGGCAAGGGAGAAGCTACAGTTTAAGTCTATTGTTATTGAGTCGGAAAGAAGCTCTGATGTCTCAAGTGCAGTAAAAATAAAGGCAGATATCAGCGTTTATAATCCTGGCACATTGGAGAAAAAGGAAAATGTCACACTCATTTTCCTTCTAATGATTGAGGGCTTGCATTAAAGTAACCACGTATGATTTTAATGAACAAAGTATACATTATATATTTCTGCTGATTCCCTATAGAGATTTTCAAACCCTTGCAGTTTCCATTACAGCAGGGGCCACAAACCCCGACCATTAAGTTCATGCATAATTTATCTCCATGTAAAAGGGCCCAATTATAACGTGTGTGTATTTCACCACACTGGGGCTGCAGGACTCGTATTAAACTGTGGTTTTTCACCAAAAAGCCTATAAACAGAGTCCTTTGAAAAGAATACACGGGGGAATCAGAGATGGGAAAGTCAACAGTGCCACAAGTGTGTTGGAATTTATAATCCGCCAATTACAGCACATGCATACATTCAACTCCCTGGCTGTTTAATGCATGAGTGTCTGGAGGGAATTCTCTTAATGTGAGCAATGAGAGGAGTGTGGGAAACAGAACTACATGGATCTCTGTGGGTGTGTTTACATGCTTGTGTGTAACTCAGCCTCCTGGTCCATGGGGGTTGACTACATGGAGCAGTGGGGGGAAGTCAAGACATTTGTTTTGGTGACTGCCACAGAAAAAAAACAACAAAAAAAGCTCCTAATGCTTTGCTGTGTCTCAGTGATCTTGTCCTGTAAATGCATAGACACACTGATTTTGGGGTTACCACATTTAAACTGCAGGCTCCTGTGGCTCATGAAATAGTAAATATACTCTATTTGTGTGGAGTGTTGGGGTTTCACTGAATGTATCCTACAGCACAAATAAACAAATATTTTATATATAAGTTGCACTTAGCTTTCACAACAAATCCTGATAATACTCATAGTGGTGACCCCACAGATATGTAATGTCAACTTTATAATTGCTTCAGCTCTAAAGTGTATCTGGGTGTCTTTGTTTTGATAATTTTCAGAGTGCCATTTTAATGTTTTGGTTCAGACTCACTACCTTCATCCAAGTTGTTCTCGTTTCCCAGGGTATAGAATAATACAATTTTGTTTAAGTAACTGATGTATTTCAGTTATGGTCAGGGTGTCCTTTGACAGTACTATGTAACTAACCAGGTTATGGCATCTGTGAAAAGGGTATATGACTCTCAAATTGTCTTTTCAGCAGAAGGTATGTAAAATGAAGTGCAAGATAAAGGTCCAAATGGGAAGCTATCTCGCTGATAAACCGGTGACGTATTGCCACACCTCCATTTTTCACAGATTTTGTACTTCTGCAGAACAGGACTGCTTTCTCTTGGTGGCCAATATTGACCAGGCCAGTGAGTTGAGACACTGATGGCAACTTGTGATCATAGGCATTGTAGTGGATGGGTATAGAAAAAGGCTTTAAACCTGAATTCTTTTAGTGATCAGCAGGGGGCATTAGCTGTGGTTATGAAAAGGCCTGCCATTGTGTAGAAGTTTATGGCTGAAGGCTGTGCAATGTAACCTCAGTAAATAGTTGCCTGGCGTCTTTATGAGCTCAGTTGCTAGATTTATTTGATACTGAGTAGAACATTAAGTCCATTTTGTAGATAATGGCGTTTCTAAGAGGCAGAAAAGAGGATTGGCCAGGATACGCTAACGACTGTACAGTTTCACAGTCAGAGCCAACCCTCACTCGTCACTTCCAGTGTTAAAACATCAATATGATGAACCAATAGGACTTCACTAACCAATAGGTAATGTTATACTGCCCAGTGTTCTGATGACCCCCGCTCCCCCAAGGTAATTTGCATGACCATATCAGTGACTTGCAACTGTTGCATTTAGAGCTTATTTCACTTGACCATAAAAGAATTTTACAGAATTCCTGCGTTAAAGCAATATTTACTGATATTATGTCTCTAACAGACATTTTGAAGGCCGTGTTTGCATTTTTGTTCTTCCACATATTGTTGACTGGTGTCATAATAAATACTTAGAACTGCATTGTATAGAAAAAAAGGGGGCATTTACGAGAATATGTTATAGTATCAGACATAGAATCCATATGAAACAAACATTTACTATTCATTTATTTTCTATTTATGTGGAGCTACAGAGGACTATACTATCTGTACTGACTCAAACTGGCATGCTGTCATTTGCTGCCCTCTGGTGTACAGCTGTGATGCCCTGCTCTCGTGATTCGCACTCATTATGTTGGACTTTGAATGTGGAGGCAGCAAATTTCTTTATTCCGTTATCTGCTTGATTCCTATCAGTTAAATCAGTCGGATGTTGCTTTAATACTCACATGAATCAGAGGACACCCATGCACTTCCTTTGCCAACCTTCTCGCCAACAACCATCCATCTGAGAGTCATGTGATCAACAATGGAGCAGGCTGATGCTTCATTTCAGTCAATACACTGTGGTGTTAATGAGGGCACCGGGGACAGTGTGGCACACACGCAAATAGATACTGTTTATGTAGGTGTTTGTACACACTGTATAAACACACAGTACAAAGATACTTCGTTTACTTTTGTCATTGATATGCACCTTTAATAAATTCGATCACAAACATGTTTTCCATCTTAATATTATGACCAGTGTGAATTACCCCCACTACATTTCTATGATAATAAAAAAATCATGTAACTACAATAATAATTGTAACTATAATAACTAATAACACAGAAAAGAATATAGATGCAAAAGTCACATATAAATAACTATAAATATTGTATGTAAATGAAGTTTAAATCATATAAATAATACAGACTGAATTGTTTTAGTAGCCTGTCTCTTTTATATTTCTGCCCTCCTGTTTCCTCACATCAATCCCTCAAGAGGGAGCTATTGTAACTCTAAACACACACTGAGAGCTCACGGCAGCCCGCAAGCACCCAGTTAATGCTCTAAGTTTATTACAGTACAACTTCATGGTTTTTCTGCGGAGATATATGAGCCAGGCTCACTGTGACATTTGGCAAAATTCATCATTTAGGATGCTTAATAGATGTGTCTAATGCCTGCAGTAAACATGTGACAGACATTAGACAGTGTCTTGGTGCTTGTTGATGAAACAGCTCTGCTGGAGATTCTCAGCATGAAGGACAAGACTTCACCCATATGAGCAAAACCATTTTCAAAAGTTAGTTAAAGTTCTTTAAAGAGAGCCACTCGGAAAGATTAAAGCTTGAGTGGTGAATCACTTACAGGTGAAAGCTCATCTACGGAGCTCTAGAGAGTCTTTTGGTGACTTTCAGTCTTAAATTCATTACCTGCTCAGGACCAGATGGCACACAGTCAAAGTTAGAACCAGCTTTGAACATATGCCTGTTTCCCACCTACATGGTGCCAGTGTCCAATTGGGAACGAGGTCCACACGTTTCTGCTAAAAAAGACCACAAATGTAAATAAATGGTAGCACCATTATGTTGGAACTGAAACATGTTTTTGTTTTAAACACTTATGATATCAGGTGAGAATATGTCATAGTTTCCTGCTTAAATGAAGAGTACCAACACAAACAAACAAGTAAGCACTGGTTTCAGTGGCAATAAACTATAAATAAGCAACAGCGCCGAATGGAGTGACCTCTAAATATGCTATTTACAAAAAACAAGTGCAAGTGACAAATTAAAGGAAAACCACTACAAAGATCATATCTGATGACTTTGTTATGAGGAAGGTCGCTTGAAATGAATATAGAATTGTTCTTATTATTCACCTTTGTCCTATGATGAAATGTTTATCTCCTGAAGTTGCCATAAAGGCACAAGAGGTCACTGATCACATTGTATGGAGTTTACAGTCATCAAATAACAACTCGAAGGAACATCTGTTAGATATTTTGATCTGATATACTAGACAACCACTTTTGAACTCTGTCATCAATAAAATAATATAAGAAATATTTTTGGAAAATTGAGATCCAGCAGAGACTTAGAGCATCGATGCCAGCAGCGCCGAACCTGTCTGGGCATCTCATGGAGGCCTAAAATGTTGATAAATCACTTTTGTTCTGCCTTATTTTTATATTTATCTCTTATACTATTATATTTGGAAAAATCCCAACTCTAATGTCCTTGTTTAGCATAAAATTAAGTGTAAATGAATGATTTCATCAAGAATAATGAAACATGTGGCGCTCGGGGCATTTAGCTTAGCTGGTGGTTAATCAAGGCTTTACAGTGATTGCAGCTAAGGTCTCGATTCAGTGAAAATGTGATTGGTCATACTGTATATAGCTTTAGATAAACAGTCAAACATCCTCTGAACAACCAGTCAAAATCTGCATTTATCTTCATCAGTAGATCTAATTCACAACCTTTCTTTCTCATAAGACCAATTAAAGGCTTTAATCACACCCTTTTTAACCGGCTTGTCTCTAAACTCCCTGTGATCACAGTTATTTCACTGCCTTCTTTGTTTACTTTTTTTTTCCACAGCAGCAGTGAATACTGTAACCCTTGTGTTGCTGCGTTAACCCAACACACTACACCTGTAGTATACGTGGCAGCACCGTTCACTACTGCTTTAACTGCAGTTGCATGCCAGGTCTCTGTCTGTGATTAATGAGCATCCAGTTATAAACCCCCCTGATTAGCAGCGGAGCACTCGGGCTAATGAGCTCACTGTGAACCTGGAGGTTACTGTAACCAGCGCAACTCATCTGTCAAGACCTGAAGACCAGTGGACTCATGCAGGCCTCAGATCAGCTGGATGGTTATCAGTGTAGGAGAGAGCATGAAAGCGACATCAGCAGCTACTGAGTGAACTACTGGTACATGTGTGTCCTCGTTTACATTTTATTTTCTATAGAATAATGAATGATGGTAGGCTGAGTCAAATGCAAAAGTTTGCTGGCTTTTAAGCAACACCTGGATTTAAAAAGCTTTTCCTCTTGGCTGTTAATCCTCTACCACCATTTGCAATGTTGTGGAAATCTCCCGAAGATTTCCTTTCAGGATTTTTCTTGCTATGCCTCTCTTATCATGTCTCTGCTTCCACATAACATAAAAGGGGAAGACAACAGCAGGGCTGTGTAATCCAATTCTCGCATGAACTTTAATCTAAGGCTTTTGTCCTGTTAATGCCTGTTTTGCTTTGGTACTCCAGTAAATGCCCAATCGGATGGCAATTTTCAACAAACAAATTAAGTTGATGTTATTGTAGAGTCACAAATTCCACAGAGGGAAGAGGTCAGGGTGGATTATTCACAATGCCCTCAACTTATGAGAATGCTTTTATTTCAACATAATGGAAAAAAAATGTCTGTGTTCCTTTTTGTGATAACCTTTCTGTGCTGTTAATTGCAGATTTACTGTTGTAACCACTATGACTATGACGCTTTTCTGACCTTAAAGTATTTATTTTAGCTCTTAGACCTAACAAAGATGTATTTCAACATAAAAACCAAAGCATCAATTATGGAATTTTTAACATATATTTTTTTATTGGATGCATATCTCCTCCCAAAATGTTAAGGAGATAATATATATTGCTTTTCTTTTTCCTT
>NW_027052102.1:0-32908 GCF_036321145.2 Pelmatolapia mariae | reverse complement strand
AACAGATATTTTTGAGTGTACGTTACAGTAGATCAATCAAATTCGGAGAAGTTAAACAATCAGTGAATATTAAACAGAAAATAGGCTTCTTCTGCTGTGCCCTCTGCAAAGGGCCATCAGACACTAAATATTCTAAACAGCCGATTATATAAAAATAATAATCCAGATTAACAGTAACATGTGAAGGACAAGAGTTTCTCAATTCTTTGAATTCCAGCTAAACACTCCCACAGTAACAGCTCAGCCAGCTTCAGCTCCTGCTGTAGATGAATCCAGGAACGTGTTTAAAGCTGTTTTTCTATATTTGCTCTGACTGTTAGGGACAAACATACAAATGAAGGTTATACATTCATATACAGAGGAGGAAGGAAGCAGAGATCAGATGTAAACAGGACGCTCAAACTAAAAGTCAACCAGTGCCAACATGTTTTCTTTTGAAACATCATGACCTCTCAGATGTTTCTAAGAAATGGCTGAACTGCATTCCAGACATGATGAGACAGGATTACTGGTGTGTGTGTGTCAGTGCTGATGAGCTCTTCCTGATAGTTCCTAACAATAAAGATGTTCAGACACTCCTGTAAGCCAATCCTCTGGCTTTATAAATATGAAAGAGAATTTCTAACATAAATATTAAAGTCCATGAATAAATATGTGTCGTGTTCATAAGAGCAGGCTCTGTGTTTAAATCTGACCTCCAGAGGGCCCCAAAGCTCCAGCTGGCTCATCTATAATGAGCTCATTTGTTTTAAGTGATTCTTTTTTCTGCATATTAGAAACCTGCAGCGAAGCTTCTTTTCATCCATGTGAGTCATGCATAATGTTCCTTATATCATTAATATGTCTAAAACGAGTAAAATCACTGAACAAATGATGGAAACTTTTCACTAATAAACAAAATGCTGGTGGGTGTGGCCTTCTCTCTCTCTCACTTTCATTTCTTCTAAAATGAAGCTCAGTGTGTAACTTTCTTTTTCCCTCTTTTGGAATTTTATTTTTTAATACTTCAGAATAACTGATAATAACCAGTGAAATTCCCTGACTCCCAAACAGCTTCAGTTTAACTCATTTGTTTGTTTATTTTTGCTCAGACTTCACAGAGCCATCACACTGAGGACAGCGTACATCGATAACATCAGAACAGAAACTTTGCACATTTGACATTCAAATCAGCAACAGCGCAGGGCCTGTTCTAAAAAGACATCTGTGTGCTGAGTCTGCTCGGGTGTCTGGTTTATGTCTGTGAATAGCTGCTGTTGTAGCGCTGATATGACTCAATTTCCTTTAACAGCAACAGCAGATTTCCCCCCTTTTATTGATTACATAAGCTTTTATTTCCCTGTTCTGACAGGAACACATAGTTTCAAACTTACAGTATGATAAACTTCCCTCCTCTATCTTTGGTTTATGTTTACTCTAATTTGAAGGAAAACATCACGAGGTGAAGGAGTGATGCTCGAGTGTTCAGTCTGCTATTAGAAGTCATGAGGGAAGCTCAGGTGAATGTTTCGCCAGTATTTAAAGAATTAAATCAGCTCTGATTACAACTAATCGACTGAAATCTGTGAAATTGTAAAATAACTGAAGAATTTGGAATAACCTTTAAACACAAGGTTGAAATAGACACACGTCACTTCCGATGTTTCCAGCTGTCTGTGGACTGAAGCCCTAAGAATCTGTGTTTTGTACACACACACAGTCAGGGTTAAACTACACTTTGTCCTTCTGAGGTATTAACACACACTCACATTCTACCAAGCAACTTCTTCTCCTATTATACACCATTTACTATTAAAAACGTTGTTAGAAATTAAATTATAGATCTCATCTCTATGTGTTTTGTGTATTGTGTCACCAGCTTCTCCTGCTATGTTGAGCAGAAAGATGAGTGATGCATGAGCTGAGACTCTTTTAACAGACAGGCTTTGATTTAACCCTAGAACACTATCGCTATAAATAGTAACACAATCACTAGTGCCGGGTGATTTTTACCCGATATAATATAACCAATGAAAAGTAATCAAATATATCAAAATATGACAACACATGACAAATTAGAGTAGTCTTCTTTTACTTCAACTGTGCCATGTTTAACAAAATGAAAAAAACCCTCCTAAAACAAAATAATGACTCTGGAAAGCTGGTCTTTGGTCCACCCATTCCTGGGACATTTGAGACTTCCCTGGTGAAGGCACAGGCTCCTCGACACGCAAACAGCTGCAGGAGAGAGAAATCATGTAAATGTATTTTCCCGGGTGTAAATCAACCGGCGTTAGTGTTCTAGTGTTAAGGAAAGGATGGAGGCATCCGTGTGTGTGACTGTTTTAGAGGACTCCACAAAGTGCATCCCACAATCCTACAACACAGTCCAACACAAGTTCCACATAAATAATCATCAGTGATGTGAAACAACTGCAACCTCAACTCTCTCTATCATATGTTTTTATTTGTTTTTTCCAATAGAGTATTTGCAGAAATTACATGGACCTCACAGCAGGAAACAGGAACAGGAAACTGTTTATAACATCACCCTGACCACAGGATCCTGATATTGTTTTGAGTTGAACCCAGAAAAGGTTCATAAGGCAGAGCTGCATTCACATCCGGGGGACTGGGCGACTGGTCTATTGTTTACATCACTTCTGCTTTCCCGTGCTGTAAAACTCTTGTTGTCATCAGTCTGACTCTGGTCCAATCATCTCACAGCCCTCCTTCAGTGAGCCAATAAGCCTCTGCTCTGTGCACTTCAAATGTCAATAAACTCTTCCTTCATAACAGTGCCTCACCCTGTGGCTCAGAACAAACTTAAACACTATTACACAACCATATATAACACTCTTCATGTGAGCCATGGTCACACAGACCTGAGGGCAGGATTTGCCACAGAGTGTGACATGTGTGAAGGAGGAAATGTGACACTCTGGACTTTTCATGCAAGTTGGACTAAACAGAAGGCTCTCTGAATGTTTGGGACGAGTTTCTCCATTACGTGGAGTTCACGGCTTGATATGAATAAAACATTTCCTTTATGGAAGCAAAAAAAAAAAAATGTTGACGTGTCATGTGGGCAGGCTGAGCTTCCATGCAGACTACATAACAGTGAAATATAGCAAAACTGTGTTTCTCTAACCCAGTTTAATGAACTATGAGTTAAAATGTAAAAAATATTTGTTTAACTCTTGTAGCTGTTTAAAGCCGAAAGTCTGTGTGAAATGAGTTCTTTGTCTGGTGCATGAAGCAACTTCCTGATTCAGTCTGCAGAGTGCAAACTCGAAACCACAGTGCAACAGCTCCAACCACAAACACTGTGTACGTGTGTGTGTGCGCGCCCATTCTATCTCTCAGGGACAGAGAAACACATTTCAGTTTTGATTCTTACACAGTGAAAACGAACTTTACTATTGGTATTTTCCAAGGAAATTACTGACATTCACCAAGAACTCATTTTTTGAAACAGATTTTTTCCCCAGAGCAACATTTATGTTTCATCTTTCTGACTCACAGAGTGACTAACCATACAAAGCAGCCCCAGATGGCAGACACATGTGGAGCTTAACCTGGCCCACATTAAGACCTTTATAGCTGAGGAGCTGACGAGGAGGTCTAAAATGAGTGCTGAGTGGGCCAGATGTGGTAGAAATGTCAGAACACAGCGCACGTCTGACCTATAAGAGATGAAGCTGTGGCTGAGTTGAGACAGTCCAACTCACTCAACTTGTGACAGCTGATGAAAAAGCACACATACATTCCCCTGCAGCTTCATGTCCATATTTGACATTTAAAACGATCTTATCAAATTACTGAGTCCCAAAAATATCACAGTGTCACACGACCTCCAGCTTTAACTTCCTCTGATCCAGATGAATGATCTCTGCTTTGACTATGATGACCTGGATAACTGAGAACCTTCACAGACAGATCTCTGCTTTGGGGTTTTTGGGGCACATTTCAGTTAAAGTCTTTCATCAGCAGTTTTACCCTGACCACATGATGACTTTATGAGGAACTGTCAGCTTATTGTAAAACACAGAGAGCCAAAGTATAAACAAAAAAAATAGGTTCAAGCTGACAATACAGAACTGATTAAACTGATCTGATCACATCTTTAAAATCCAGAGTTTGTGCTCAGGAACCTTAAGTAGAAAAACAAAGATTTTGCAGATATTTTTGAGGCAGCTCAGCTGGTATCTGTTCTCAGTAAAAACCGCTTCCTCTTTTGAACTGTGCAGCAGTGGGGGAGGTGAAACTGAACTGCAAACCACACGTGGCCATTTTGAGCTCTGTTTACAGCCACAGGCTTGTTAGGAGCTCTGCAGGTTACATTTTAACTTCAGTTTCTTTGTTGCATACTGTAGTTAAAGCAGGTCAATGATCAGGTTTAGTATCAGCCTCTGCATAAAAAATAGCAAACAAATATGTTTCCTTATTCAGTGCTGCAGCTGCTCTCTGAGTGTTTTTCACCTGGTGATGCCTGAAGCTGATCTCACGTGGTGTGTTGTCTCTCTGGAACTGGATCAGCAGGTTTTTAGTCAAATTGAACCTGAATGAACACGACCGCTCCCAGCACTGTTCAAATACACGTCAACAGAAAAGAAAACAAGCATAAATCCTTTCTAAATACAGAAATACATCACAATACAATACAGTACAGAATCAGAAAAACTGTTTTCATAGTTTGGTTTTTTTGAGTATGTATTAAAAACATCAAAGTTTAATATGGCCCGTGCCCTTCAGGGGCTGTTGCAGTCTCTTGTTATTATTTAAACCCCTGTTTTCTCTTTCTGGATCATATATTAATATTAACAGTCAGACAATTAAACAACCTTTAAGTTCTTAAAGATTTCAAGCATTTTACAGTAAAAAGATACTCTGCAAATAAGTTAATGGCATCAGGAATAGGCACCAAATTAAAATTGTGCACAAGTTTTAAATAAAAGCAGGCTTAAACATGCACAGTATTTGAGATGGCTAAGCCTTTAAGAGGAAGCCTGCTCTTATCTTATCTAGGAGTTGCTGAGCTGATAAATGTGCAGACTAAACCATAGCCATAACCTGAACCAGCTGAATCAAAGATCAGCAGTGTGTTTACAAGTCAGGCTTAGTTTGCACTTTAGAGTCACAGAAGAAAAACTGAAAACGTCTTCCTCCCTCAAAATAAAAAATAGTGGCAGAGCTGAAGCTGAACTCCAAACAACAACATGAACCTTTTTTTTTCTAATTAAAGTCACAGGCTTATTAAGAGCTGTGGCTGAATTTGGGTTTAATTCTAAAGTTTTTTTGTTACATACTGTAGTTACGAAAGTTCAATGCTGTCAGTTTATTACCAGCTTTTTTTGAGTATAATCAGTTCTACAGAGAGGACTTTCTTGAGGACTCAAATATGTGTTGAAGGGAAAAAAAATGAATGACCTTTAAATCTTTAGTGCTGCAGCTTCTCTCTCTGTAGGAGCAGAGTTCAGGCGGTTCCCAGTCAGATTAGACCTGCACGAGCATGATCACGGCCAACTGTTGTTGTTTTTTTTCATATTCATTACTAAAGGAAAGAACCCGAGCACGAAAAAACAGAAAAAACCAACATAAACAATGATAATTTTCACTTTATTTTACCTGATTAAAACGATCAGTGTAAAGAAGTATTTCAAGAAGTGCATTAAATGTTAAAGTTACAGCAGCTGTTCATACAACTATTATCTAGCAAAACCTGTTTTCATTTACAACATATGTAAGCTGGTGCTGAATAAAAATGTAAGAAGCAGGGAAATTACACAGCATGTTTAACTGTAGCTTATGAGGAGACCTGCTGTTATTTCAAACATGACATTCATATTAAACAGAGAATCATTTCATCATTATCTCACAGTCACTGATCTACTCTGGGTCATTATCAGACAGATCCTCAATCAAAACACCAGAACAGCAAATCTCTAGTGCATGTTTGTGACACAAAGAAACAGAATGCATTGTTCAGACTGATGCTTTGATGAAGTTCTTTATATTTCTAATTTATATTACATTGTGGAACTTTAGGTTTTTGTTATTTTTTGTTCTTCCATTTTTGTCTTGCTCTTTTATATTTATTTGCCCCTAACATACATTTTATGGGTCCATTAGCAATAAAAGACTAAATATTTAGAATCAAGTGATTTCATTCTATCTTCGCTGTCTGTTTTGAGGTGATAAAAGTTTATGAACTGCCCTTGACAAAGAAATTGAAGATAAATTTTGTCTTATCCAGGTAACTTCAGGGTTGAACCCTGGTTTTCTGTACTATGAAGGTGGTTCGCTTTCTACTGGGGTTCCTTGGTAATCTAGGACCTAACCGGTTCTATAGCAGGTTAGGTTCAGGATTAGAGACCTATAGGTATTAAATGAGGTGTGACATCACTGGCTGCAGCTGAAAGAATAAAAAAATAAAACTGTTTTATTCAAATCTGTACATTACTTTGTAGAATACACAAATGTAATACATCAGATGCTTTTATTCAGTATTGTGTTTAACCTTTTTCATGTTTTTTCCAATTTACAGTTTACTCTTTCTTTGCAAAATCAGCCACTCAGCTGCCAAGACAATACTCAACATGATTAGCCAGATGTTGCTAATGCCACCTCTTGCATTCACTCACACCTAGATTGGAAAACCCTGGGTTAACCAAACAACTAGATGACAAGCTTCTTGTGACCACCAACGTAAGACAGATATGGGCATGTTGAACTAGCTTCATAGTACAGGGCCTGGATTCTGACCTGCATCATATTTCCACATGCTGAATGTCAGCACTGAGAACTTGGAACAGCAGCAGGAGGCTCACAGTGAAGCTGAAAAAAGCTCTGAAAATTTTCAGACAGGCTGCTGTTCATCTGGAGGCTGGTATAAAGCCAGACGCTGCTGTTTTTTGTAGATTAAAACAACACCAAAAGCAGCAACAACAAGAAGTACAGCAGAAACTGGAAGACCAACTTTCAGTCCAACAGACCCATCCTCATTCACTCCAGCCTCCTTCCCTCCATCCTTCTTCCCTCCATCCTCTGTGTGTCCTCCTGTCTGACCTGCAGGTGGGAAACAGGTGTGAGGTGTCAGCTGTCAGGTAGGTGATGAGTGAAGAACAGAACAGAATCCATTTCCTCTTCAAACTGCTGTCAGACATTATCTACTGCACTCTGATCACATCACTCAGACCAGCTGCTTTCTACAAAGTCTCATCAACAACATATTTAGAAACAAACATCAACAACCAGGAAGCAGCTTCACCTCTGATCACACACACACTCAACTCTACTCACTCACCTGGAGGATCAACAACACTCAGGTTGATGACTTTGATGGTTTCCACAGCTCTCTTGCTCCGTTTTACTTTTGTGAGGATACGACACTCGTATGTTCCAGTGTCATTAGTTGTCACCTTTTTCAGAATCAAAGACACGTCTCCATTCTTCATCTGTCTTTCCTTCAGATCCACACGGTCTTTAAAAGATGGTTGCTGGTTGTCTGGAACAAAGTGACCATTTCTGAGCAAAAGCACATATTCCTGCTCCAGGTCAGCTCTGCTCCACTCCACACCTGCAAGGATGTTGTTGTTTGGAACTCGACATGGCAGAGTGATGTCTTGTCCAAGCTCAGCTGTGATGGTTTTGGGGTCTAAAAGAGGAAACAAAACAGAGCAGAGAAGTTAAAGGGATCAGAGTATAACTCTTCACTTCTACACCAGCCAATCAGAACAATGTTCTTTAAAGAGGATGAACTGGACCAGAGAGAACATGACAGACATACTTGGTATCATCTGATGTGTGGTGGATGAATTATTACACACCTTACACATAATCGATTCTTTCTCTCTGTGAGGACCTGCACTGATGTGTGTTCCCAGACCTTAACCTTAACTGACCTTAACCTGTATATTAAAATCATATTAATGCCTTCTGTGCAAAGGTCTTAGACTGAACCATGAAATCACACACACAAACACACACACACTGCTCCTTCTTTTGACTGTTTCCCTTTTGATAGGAATTTCCACAGCCAGTGAGTTTGTTCCCTTGTATCCTTTGGATCCACATATTTGATAGGAGTGAGGAAAAGAATTGAAACAGCCGAAGTACCACAACATTATGCTTGGATATACTTTATTAATACTTTAGTGGTATCTATTATTGTAGGCTCTTTACCTTACAATATAGAGCACCTTGAAGCAACCATCGTTGTGATTTGGTGCTAAATAAATAAAACTGAATTAAAATTATAAACAAGGAGAGCACGAAGGAAACTAGCCTAGAAGCCTTACAAGTCAACCAAACACATCAGAGTTGTTGAAGTTTAATAATAAGTTTTTTTGGAGTTGTGCAGGTATTGTCTGCGTCATCTCACAGAAAAGCATTATCAAGATGTGGCGATTTCCAAATACGCCAGCAGGTGTCGCTGTTTGAAAGGGCAGGAAACAAATGCGTCAGGGTTTCCGTGTTTCACGAAGCCTCGTTTTCCACATCACTACGCGAAACTGTTAAAGTAGACATATTTATACGTTTATATTATACGTATCTTACAGGCACTTTGTATTGCCGCATTAACTTTTTCATGTAAAGGTTTTTATGAAAAACAAAAAGACTCAATAGACTACAATAATGAGCAGCAACATATTAACTTGTTATTCTATCGTTTTTCACACATTCACACTGATCTAAAAATAAAATGCTCACCTTGTGCGGCAGACATCCGTTGGTACAGAAACAGAAAAATCAGGAAGGGCAGCATTTTCGCTCTCTTCTCATTAGTCCAGCTATGTGTACTCCAAACGTAGCAAACAACTGAAGTTTAATATTAAACTTTTAATATTAACTCTTAATATTAAACTTCAGTTGTTTGCTTCAGGATCTCACACCGAGCTTTGCCGTCTAATTTCTTTCTTCTTTCCACACTAAGGGAGGGGTTACACCGACACCCGTTCCTGTAAACCACGTGATATGTCGATAAGTCTTCCTGAATACATTCGATGTAGTCTCACTTGTGTTGCGTTTGATACTATTTGAGATCACACACGACAGATTATGTTTTTGTGGGAATATATTCCCACAGATAAAAAAAAAATACTTAGTGAAAAATAAATGAATAATATGTATGTACCCATCTATAACAGGAAACAGTGTTTATGCTATGACGGAGCATGTACTGTGGTGGGAGAGCCGATGTCATTAATGGGTGTGTATGGTCTGAGAATATGTCACAGTTAAAACTGATTAAACAACTTTAACACGTCAAAATGTTTAGAACCATGAAGCTGTATCAGAGCAGCATATTCTGCTTTTACGTTACATTACACAGTTTGACTGTAACAACAGTTATCACGCACATATTTAAGCTCTCCGATTAGTTCTTCTTGGATTTATTGACCAATAGCTGTTCTCCTACAGCAGTGCACACTGTTGTCAGGTGTGTAGTGCAGCCAAGTCTGTGCTTAGTTTCTTTAAATCCACTTATGTTCGCATAAGCGTGATATGCATATCACGCTTAAATTCTAAATAGTTAGACCAGTTAGTCAGAATGGTAGGTCTAACGACAACACGGTCGGTCCGGTTAACGTGTAAGTTCTTGAAGAATATTCTAAGCTTCTGAGCTTGGAAAGAAAAGCGACTGGACTTCTTTAAGTTTCTTAAAGACGTTTCACCCATAAATACTGTTCATGTCTGGTTTCTGTCAAATAACTAAGTTAAAACAGAACTGCACGAGACTAAGGTGTATTTGTATTATGTAGAGCATGGCTATTCAACTAAAAAGTTAGTTGGGCCAAATTTTCAAACCGAGGAATTTATCTGGGTCAGATATTTTTTGCAGCCAGTAAGCAGCAGATCATGATCAATTCAAACCCACACAACTGTATTAAAAAACAATTAATTTTTTATTCTTTTTTCCCCTGTAATTCTGGTGAACTCTCACAAATGCACACCAAAAGGTCCATTTTTAAAAAAGGGAGCTATAACCAATTTTTTATTTTTTATTTTTGCACATTTGAAATACAACAACAACAACAAACTTTATTTATATAGCACATTTAAAAACCAGTGGTGTTCCAAAGTGCTTAACATTCAAAAGGGTGAGATGAAATAACAGGGAGAATGAGGACTATGGTAAGGTACCAAAACGAGCTGGCAGGTTGAATGGCATTAAAACACACAAGGCAAAAGAATTGCATATAAAAGCATAAAAGAAAGCAAAACAAAATGTGAAGGATAAAACAGTCAAAATTAAAAATGAATTTAAAATAATTAAGAATAAGCCGAAGATAAAAGCGTTAGGCTGACTATAAAGCAAGGACTAACTGGTAGAAAAGGCGAGGCTAAATAGGTGGGTTTTTAAACCGCGATTTAAAGGAATGGATGGAATCAGACTCGCGTATAGCGATGGGGGAGGTTATTCCATAAAACGGGTGCAGCCAAGGCAAACGCGCGGTCACCTCTAGTCTTCAACCGGGATCTCGGGAGTACCAAGAGTGACTGGGAAGATGATCTTAACGCTCTAGAGGACATAGAGAAATAATAACAAAAGAACCATTTTGATAATTCCCTTTCAAATTAAAATAAATATTTTGCTGACCACTCACTTTTCCTGCCATGATGGAGCCCATCCGTCACAAGTATACAGACACGCTTCATATCCAGACCATTTTCCTCAAAAAGAGCTGAAATCTTCTCAAACATTATTTCGCCAGCTGTGTGTCGCTCTAACGGTAGTAAGCTGAGCAATCTGCCATCCAAAAAGGGACATATATGCACAACTGTGCATTATCAGTTCTGTCTGTGAACCCATCTCCTGCTATAGACATTACATCAGTTTTCTTCAGGTCATCTAACAGCATTTCAAACACGTCTGAAGCCAGAACTTCAACTCTACGAATATTTGAACTGTCTGACAGGGGTACATTTTTAATAGCAGATGTCACACTTACTTTAATTTTTTTCATCACTTATCACCGCATCCACCACGGCCAGCATGCAGTATTTCACGGTTTCAGAATCTGTGAAAGGCCTTTTCTTCTTTGCCAAGATCCAGCAAACACGAAGGGAAGCTGCTGCAGCTCTCTCTTGGGCTGTACAGGACCCTCACCATGGTAGTACAACTCCAGATGTAAGATTATTAAACTCGCAATTAAACTGTACTTTTGCAGCCCTCCTCCTGAGATTGCTCTGGAAAGTTTGTGCAGGAAGTCTGGTGCTTGTCATTATGGTACCTTCGTAAGTACCGCAACACACTCACTGCAAATTAAACACATAGGTTTGGCATTTGGATTTGGCGGTAAAATGAATAAGTATTTGTCAGTCCAGGCAGGGTTAAACCGATGGTTTTCATTGTCAATTTTACGCTTTTGGACTGAGAAAGACAGGCTGTTGTCGCATCATTGATTACGATGATAGTTTAATATGTTTACATCACGGTGCATTGTGGGTTAAATCTTACTAGGCTACTAGGAGTGTTGCATTCACAGTCCTAGTAGCCTAGTCCTACGCTGTAGGAATTTTTAATTTTTTAAAATTAATTAATTTATTAATTTTTTGCATTTTCTCTGTGTTTCTGCCAGGACCACAGGCAGGGCCACTCGCAGGTTGCTTCTGGGCCGCATGTGGCCCGCGGGCCGCCATTTGAATAGGCTTGATGTAGAGGGTTGTAGGTTTTTTGTTTTGTTTTGTTTTTATGGCACTTTGCTGTCCTCTAGTGACCAGTGTTGGTCAAGTTACTTGAAAAAGTAATCAGTAACTAATTACTGATTACTTCCCCAAAAAAGTAATCCAGTTACTTTACTGATTACTTATTTTCAAAAGTAATTAATTACTTAGGTTCACAAGTTTGTGGACAAGGCTCAGCGGGCCCAACACTCTCAAGGAAAAGAAAGACAACGCAGGAAATTTC
Organism: Pelmatolapia mariae; assembly: GCF_036321145.2. Taxonomy (NCBI): domain Eukaryota; kingdom Metazoa; phylum Chordata; class Actinopteri; order Cichliformes; family Cichlidae; genus Pelmatolapia; species Pelmatolapia mariae. The sequence continues at coordinate 21,015 of NW_027052102.1, read as the reverse complement.
ACACCTTGCTTTCAAAAACCCACACTCCTCAGTCTGAAACCACACAACTCAGAGAAGAAAACACACCTGAAGACAGTCGGGAGAAATGGGTAAAGAACTTTTCAGACCGGAATCTCACTGAACCTGAAAAGAGGGTTTTAGCCAAAGGACTCAATTTCGCCATTTCTCCGCAACAGTTGCCCATAGTGGACCTCATCACAGCCACAGAAACCGCCATACGGACGGCTACAAGAAGACAGCTCCTTGGAAGACAGGACCAACTTCACACCCGATCAGATTTGCACACTGTTAGACCTCTGCCTCACCACAACATACTTCAAATACAACGAGGGCTTCTACAGACAAAAACATGGCTGTGCCATGGGCTCCCCTGTGTCACCTATTGTAGCCAACCTTTACATGGAGGAAGTGGAAATAAAGGCTCTTGGCTCTTTTAAAGGGAGAGTACCCAGCCACTGGTACAGATATGTAGACGACACCTGGGTCAAAATCAAGACACAAGGAAGTGGATTCCTTCACTGCGCACATTAACGCTGTGGATAAAAACATCAAGTTCACCAGGGAAGACACAAAGGATAACTGCTTGCCTTTCCTGGACTGCGCTGTGCACATTGAAGAGAATGGCAACCTCAACATTGAAGTTTACCGGAAGCCCACACACACAGACCAGTACCTCCTCTTTGACTCCCATCACCCTCTGGAACACAAACTTGGAGTAATTAGGACCCTACACCACCGGGCAGAACATGTTCCCTCTAAGCCTGAGGGAAAAAAGAAGGAACACACACACGTAAAGGAAGCACTGAAAACATGTGGTTATCCTAACTGGGCGTTCATAAAGTCAGCAAAGATGCACAGAAAAGAAGATCAGACACCAGCGAGGGAGGATAAGAAAGACAGACGCAACAACGTTGTCATCCCCTATGTAGCCAGTGTATCAGAGAAACTCAGGAGAGTTTTCTCCAAGCACGACATCCCAGTGTACTTCAGACCCAGCAACACACTCAGACACAAACTGGTTCACCCGAAAGACAAAACTCCGAAACACAGACTGAACAACGTGGTGTATGCTGTACAGTGCAGCGAGGAATGCCCAGACCTCTACATTGGAGAGACCAAACAGCCACTTCACAAGCGTATGGCACAACATAGAAGAGCCACCTCCACAGGACAAGACTCAGCAGTCCATCTGCATCTAAAGGACAAAGGTCACTCTTTCGAGGATGCCAATGTTCACATATTGGACAGAGAGGACAGATGGTTTGAAAGAGGAGTGAAAGAGGCCATCTATGTCCACTGTGAGCGACCATCTTTGAACAGAGGCGGTGGTTTACGACACCAACTTGTCTGCCATCTATAATCCAGTTTTGAGTTCCCTCCCCAGACGCCTTAACGCCCACTCACATCCTGGGCCATCTGACCTCAGGAATTCACATGAACAAGGTGGAGCCAGGTTTCACAATGAGCTCACCCGAAACCCTGGCTGATTAGGTCCCACACCCGCTTTCACACCTCGGCGCATGTCATTAGAGGATCACCAAGGGTCCTTTGTCCCTCTTTGGGGGGATTCTCCCACTGGGTTTAAATCTGGGACTCTCGGCCATTTGACCTTAGAACTGAAGAAGCTTCTCGGATGAGAGGTGAAACGTCTTCAAGCAACTTAAAGAAGTCCAGACGCTTTTCTTTGCAAACTCCTTTGGACAATTAATTACTTAGTTACTTAGTTACTCTTTAAAAACACGATTTACAACCTGAATAGGTGATAAAGCGATAGATCTTTCAGCCCAATTCTACTTTTTCTGGATAATCCATCATACAAAATGTAATCAAATGGAAAAGTCTCTTCTTAAAACTTGTTTTATTAGTTTTAATCTTTTAACTTTATGCGTCAAGCAAAAATTAAATTATATGCAACATTCTCTGACTGGAAGAAATTTGTTTAACATTTAAACCTATTTTCTGCACATTCCAGCACATAAAATAAAATATTTTTTTGTGTTTACACTCACTCTTTCAAATAGATGCAAGTAAAACACAGCAGAAAATAAATAAAGTCAAAGGCTAGCTGCTCTATTTTCACCTGTAAAGCAGGACTGGGGTAGGCGGAGGTTTACCCTGGTGCAGGTGTGCCGCAGCGGTCAGTTGAAGACTCCGCGAGTTTCTCTGTGAATTTCCCATTACAGTCGTAGCGCACTCGGCACTTGCTTGGAAGTTAAGGGGGGGTTTTTCGCTGTAAAAAGAAGTTTCTTCCCACGCACAACGGACACTAATGTTTTTGTCACTTTTTATGGAATCAAACTCAAAGTAAGGTCAGTACTTCCACGCTTTAAACGCTGCATGCTCATACTCTCTCCCGTACTTGATATATTATCCATTGTTGATCTGCAGACAGCTGTTGTCACGAACGTCGCACTCGCTTACGTCATTATCATGAGACATTCTCGCAAAAAACTCACGGTTTTAGTAACGCAGTAACGCAGCGTTCCTACGGGAAAGTAACAGTAATCTAATTACCGTTTTTGCAATGGTAATCCCTTACATTACTCGTTACTTGAAAAAAGTAATCGGATTACAGTAACACGTTACAAGTAACGCGTTACTGCCCATCTCTGCTAGTGACAGACACAAAATACAGCGGTCAACTGAGTAATTACTTTTGTAGAGCACTTTTCTAAATAAAGACTTAAAGTCCATTTGAAATAGAGGTAATCTGGCAACAGCAAGAGCACAGGAAGCTCCACGTGTCATGGTCCTTCCTTTCTTTCTCTCTCACCTCTCAGATGGAACAGTAGTCTGGCTTTTCAGGTTTTCCTGCAGGTGGAATCTCCAGTTTTTCACACTGCCAAAAGTGGCACCTGTCCATCATCAACTCATAAAGCCTGCAGCATCACTGTTTAGGTCTGATAATATCAGGATTCTTCATGTTGTATTTTAGTTCACCCAGTTTAGATTAATGTTTAGTTTTCCATTAGTTTTGCCTTTGCCCTTGTTTGTGTCTTTTTATCAGCCTTATTAAACGGCTCGCCTTTTGTTAATATTTAAGTTTTGTTCCAAGTTCCTTCGTGTCTGCATTTTGGGTCCTCTCTTCACAATACATGCAGTCTGCCTCAGTCATACTGTTGAAAGCTTTTACTCTCATGCCACTGTTTTTTTCTGCAGCAGCTGTAGTACATTTTTCTATATTTTCTTAATACTTCTTAGTATATATGACTCTTCCTTAGTACTTTAGTACAGGGTCCTCAGTCCCTTACTCCATGAATTTGCTAATCTTTGTTGTCTTTTTCTTTGCTTTCTGTAAACATGGCTAAATTCATCTCTGGCTCTTATTAGCCAGTGGAATGTTCTTGGTCCTGTATTACATAGCATATTCACCATAACCAGAGTGTCTTTCCTTTGATTTCCTTGGAGATCACAGCCCTGTGCAATGAAGCAGGATTTTGGCTTATCCAGGTAACGTCAGGCTTAGCCCTGTGTGTACTACGAAGTGGATTCACTTCTTATTGATCAATATTCTTATTAATCACTCTGTGAATTAGATCATTTATAGATAATAATGTGAGATTAGAAATGAACAAGTAGGAAATCACAGCCTCCTGACTAATCAGTTCAGCAGAAAATGGGGTCATTTGAATGAACTAGAGATGTTTTGTAAAGAGGAACGGTCCAAAATACCTTCAACCACAATCCAGACTCTCATTGGAACCTACAGGAAGCATTTAAAGGCTGTAATTTCTGCAAAAGGCGGATCTACTAAATATTGATTTCATTTCTTTTTTTTGTGGTGCCCAAATTTATGCACCTGCCTGATTTTGTTTAAACAATTATTGCACGCTTTCTGTAAATCCGATAAACTTCATTTCACTTCTCAAATATCACTGTGTGTGTCTCCTATATGATATATTTAAATGACATTTAATGTAACAACCAACGATTTATACAGGAAAATAATGACTATTAATAAGGTTGCCCAAACTTTTGCATCCCACTGTATGTAGGCAAGTATATTTCTCCTTTTTTTTATCAAGAAGCAAATGCAAAAAGGGAAAAAAAAAATAAAAAGAAACGGGGCAGAGTTCGGTGGTTGAATCATCCGTCCCCACCAATGCCAAATCCAAATCTGAGCCCTTGAAGTCACAAGTAAAGAAAGACCACACCATGGCCCATGTTTAAACAAGGAAAGTTTACTGATCAAAATTATTCATTAAACAAATAAACAACAATTCTTTCACCCTAATAGGCCTAATGATAATGAAGCAGTTCGTTTTATTTTGTAGTTTCAAGTTGCAGCTGCTTTTCATATATTTCGCCACCAGATGTCACCAGAGAGGACTGTGTTAAAAAGCTTTGAGTAATGAACCGTTTTTCAATACAAGCTTCAATGCTTCAGAAAGCTTCATTTGGCCATCACTACCCTCTAGCATGGAGAAACCTTTTGAATACAAGCGCGCTCATCCACACAGGTGTACACACGGGTGTTCACTGTTTATAGACAAAAAACTATACCTTTCTTGGCTGCTACCTCAAAGCACATCGTGCGCTGTCGGTCCTGTGTGCTGCACAGCAACATGCAATATTTTGTATTTACTGTTATTTACACTTAGCTAGATTAATGCGATGGTGTTGTGTTTATTATGCTGCTCTCTTTTTTTGCTTGTTTTCTTTTTTTTCTCTCAACGGGTGATCCGGGAGATTTTTTTTTCTTTTTAAGTGCCCTTTCTCACTGTCCCTCTTTCCCTCTGTTTTTCTTTTCCGTCATCTTTCGTCATCCCTTTCCTATCCCCCAGTCATGTCTGTCCCATTTGTAACAACTGAAAATAAAAATAAAATAAAAAATATAATAATAACAACAAAGGTCAATCAAATGGACCAATACGGCAAAGCTGTGATGATCCACTTGGTAAAGCAAATCCATTGGGTACCTTTCTTGGCCTTCAAACAACAATTCTGTCGGCTAAATAACCAAACCGGACAGGTGCAAAAAACAAACAAACAAACAAAAAAAATTCACTTGAATTTTTATTCAGTATCTGAAATGAGTGACTGACACCATGAGCTCAATAGTGTTTACAACGGCAGACCTTTATAGCACCATAAATATTTTTGCAATCACACATAGACTTAATTTTAATGACCCAGAAGCTGCAGCTTCTGGGTCATTAAAATGGTCATTAACTCAAATTTTTATACTCGGATGCTGTCAAAATAAACATATACAAAACGCCTTTGTGCAACCCACTTCCTCCCCATCAATGCCTCTCAGGCTGGCTCCACTCAAGCCTCCATCTTCATCGCCACCACCAGACTCCAGGGTGTGCTGCCGTCATCCAGATCACTGCTGGGATTTCGTTCCCCCAAGGCAGGCCATTGGACTCTAACCGCCAAATACCTGCACATCAATAAATCATGTTCAGTTCTTAAAAAAAAGAAAAAAAAGAAAAAGAAAAAAGAGCGGGACTGCAAGATGGGCCTTTTTGTCCAACATCAGTGTCTAACTTTACCAATGGGCTTCAGGAAGAATAGTCAACAATTCCTATAAACATACTCCTAAATCTTGTGGAAAGACTTCCTGGAAGAGATGAAACTGCTATTGCTGTAAAGAGTGGACCAACATCATATTAAACCCCATGAATCAAGAATGGGATTTCACATAAGTTCACGTGTGTGTGAGGGCACACAAGGCAATACTTTTTGCAATATACTTTAGCTTTGTGTGACAGTACAGGATGTAAAGCCCATTTGCACTTACCTGATGTAGTCATAAGACAGCATCCAATGTCACCAGTGGCCAGGAGTCATGGCTTGGCAGTGATTGGCACAGGAATTGCAGATGCAAAGTACCTCTGTTATATTGCAGGCCATCAAAAAGGGAAGCTGACAGTAACATAAGACTGCTTGTTGTGCAGTGTTTCAACACAGTAAACATCAGTGTGCACCTAAGAAAATATGGTCTTCATTCAGTATGTAATGCCATACTCGATACTTACGTGTGGTTCAAAAAACCCCATGTCAGGTGACCATGGCTAATTGAGGTTTTGGTGCGTTTTGACTGGTGGCTTACCTGCTGCTTTTATTGCCAGCGTATTAAAAAATAATTATGATGCCACAAACTCTCACAAAGTTTAAGAGTCATGGTAAATGGGCTCATTTTTATATAGCGCTTTTCTGTTCTACTTAAGCAGTCAAAGAGCTTTATACAAGATTTCTCATGCACACACACACACACACAAACTACAAGCACTTTTTCTATGTCCAAGAGCCTGGAAGCACTGTGAGTATCATTTTCTTTGATTTCTCCATTGCTTTCAACACCATCCCGCCACGACTTATTGGGAGTGGACCACCACGTGTCCCAGTGGATACTGGACTACCTCACAGAACGCCCACAGTATGTGATGACACAGGGCTGTGTCTCTGATATGCTGGTCTGCAGTACGGGGGCCCCACAGGGAACTGTGCTGGCACCGTTCCTCTTCACCCTCTACACTGCAGACTTCTCCATCAACTCCCCACGCTGCCACCTACAGAAGTTCTCTGACGACTCCACCATAGTCGGCCTCATCACAGGTGAGGACGACTCAGAGTACAGACAGTGGACTCTGGACTTTGTAGACTGGTGTCAGCTGAACCACCTGCTGATCAATTCCGGGAAAACCAAGGAGTTGGTGGTGGACTTCCGGAGACGCAGACCCACCACACTGACACCAATGAACATCCAGGGAGTGGACATTGAGATAGTGGACTCTTATAGGTACCTGGATGTTCACCCGAATAATAACCTAGACTGGAGCCACAAAACTGATGCTCTTTACAGGAAGGGTCAGAGCAGACTCTACCTGCTGAGGCGGCTGAGGTCATTTGGAGTCCAGGGAGCACTTTTAAAGACCTTCTATGACTCTGTGGTGGCCAGTGTTGGGTAAGTTACTTTAAATTAGTAACTTAGTTACATTACTAGTTACTTCTATCAAAAGTAACTCAGTTACTTCAAGTTACTTGTTACTTTCAAAGTAACTAGTTACTAGGGCAAGTAACTTTGGTTTTACTCAGAATTCTCTTGTTAATGTGTTGCTTCCGTAACTGGATACCCAGCCAGATTGCCAGTCTTCTAGCTTGCTTACTTGCCACAAGTGCACTGTGTCACCTACCAATAGAAAGGAAAAAATAATGTGCACATTTCCACGAGAGAAATCCCACGCCTGGACCGTCGTTGACCGCCGCCATGATTCTAGCCTACGTCACAGCGTCATGTGCACTTTTTACATCCAACACAAAAACTGCAGTAGTGGTGCTTTCGATTGTACTCAGAACTCGGAAATTCTGCCTTCCGAATAGGAAGATGTAGGTAACACCAGACTGCAGATGAGCTGCATACAGAGCTGGACTGGGACAAAAAATCGTCCAGGGCATTTTGACTAGAGACCGGCCCACCATTATAGGAAAAATCATAAAGCCTTTGAATGAAAATAAACACTGTTGTGACAGTGATGTACACTGTTCTGATGGTACATATGTATCAATCTATCAATCGTTTGTTGTAAGATTCAGATAATTATTTTTTAAAAGCTAGATATTTTAAATGAGAATAAGAAAGAAAAGTACTTTGTACCCCCCTCTCCCTGTTAATGCCCTACCTGGCCCCCCTGGCAAAACTTTGCTAGACCCGCCCCTGCACAGTTACCAGCCGTCAGCTACGTAAAAAAAGGATCCTGGTGTTATTTGTCTCTCAGAAACAGTTCATAACTTCCCTTCAACTCATTCATGTCACCTAAAAGGTAAACCTGTTTCTCCATCACCTGTTCAGCTCTGATGATTCAGTAAGAACATCTCCTGGTTTCATCTGCATGTTTCCCTCTCACCAGATAACCAAACCGATATCATGACCAGCAGCTTTACAGCTGTGGCTCCAGCAAACATCAGCTGATACTAGAAAGTAATATTTAATAAATTCTAACAACAGCTGATCAAGCTTAAACATGCTGCTGTTGTTTAGCGCGACATCTGCTGGTTTCCTCTTTCTGGCGCAAAGTGGGCGATAAACAAACAAGAGAGAAAAGCCGATCAGCTGATCATTGATCAGTTTCATGATTGAAGTAAACGGGAGAGGGAGGGGGGAGAGAATGAGAGAAGAAGAGGCAGCTGTGCAGCAAAGACACAGAATAACTCCAGCTTTGTGTCTTTTTCATTGTAGCTGAAGTACGGGACAAACTGTGTTCCTTTTCACCTCAATTCGAAACGCGTAATATTTTCTCTGAATACGAGACGATTCTGTTTTTTACAGGACGCTTAGCAACTCTAATAATTAACCTTATGAACAACATAAAGTTCAACATCAGTAACATAGCACCCACCCAGCTGTATAGAAACCCCGTCATGCTAGCTAGCACGCAGTACGAAAAAGTCAGCATACCGAAAATAAACTCCACCTAAACTTGGTTTATATCTGACCCAGATAGACTGCAGGTCATAACTTCTTACCTGAAGTTCAGTTCACCTGACACTCGGACCGGCGGCTGCTTCGGGTCTCTCTTCCTCCTGCGTCCCCTTTCTCTCATCCACCTGCTGGCCTCCACCACTTGCTAATGTTACTGAATCTGTGGAAGCTCCGTGATAGCCACCACAAGAAGTAACGAATAAGGATCCTATCTAAATCCCAGTAATGAGTAACGCGTTCCTGATTTTGGCATAATAACTAGTTACCGTGCTCGTTACCACAATAATAACGTAGTTACTGTAACGCGTTACTTAATAACGCGTTAGTCCCAACACTGGGGCGATCGTGGCTCAAGAGTTGGGAGTTCGCCTTGTAATCGGAAGGTTGCCGGTTCAAGCCCTGGCTTGGACATTCTCGATCGTTGTGTCCTTGGGCAAGACACTTCACCCGTTGCCTACTGGTGGTGGTCAGAGGGCCCGGTGGTGCCAGTGTTCGGCAGCCTCGCCTCTGTCAGTGCGCCCCAGGGCAGCTGTGGCTACAATGTAGCTGCCATCACCAGTGTGTGAATGGGTGGATGACTGGATGTGTAAAGCGCTTTGGGGTCCTTAGGGACTAGTAAAGCGCTATACAAATACAGGCCATTTACTGGTGGTGGCATCCGCCATTTTTTACAGTGTTGTATGTTGGAGCAGCAGTTTATCGGCAGCTGACAGGAAGAGGTTGGATAAACTCATCAGGAAGGCCAGCTCTGTTCTGGGATGCACCCTGGACCCAGTGCAGGTGGTGGGAGACCCCCAGAAGGACTCTGGCCAAACATCTCTGATGGACAGAGTCTCCCACCCCATGCATGGAAATGTTGCTGAACTGCAGAGCTCCTTCAGTGACAGACTGCTGCATCCTAGATGCATGAAGGAGTGTTTCCGCAGGTCCTTCCTCCCCGCAGCTGTCAGACTGTACAATCAGAACTGCTCCCAACAATCATAGATGTCTACATCTGCGCTGCACCATTTTATCAACTGATTCACACTACAACCTGGTTTGCCTCTTATCTGCATTTAATTTTATTTAATTTAATAATGGTACAGTACTCTGTTTTTGGTAACCACTGTCCTTGATGAAAATATGTAAAAATTGTGTATGTTTCTGTTCTGTGTCTTGTGTACTGTTTGTTTGTATATGTGTCTCTCTGGCTGCTGTTACACCTAAATTTCCCCTTGTGGGACAATTAAAGGATTATTCTATTCTATTCGATTCTATTCTATTTCTGTCTCACATTTGCACACATTCAAACTCCAGTGACTGGCACCTCGGTATTCAGTATTTTTCCCAAGGTGTTCTAAGTAATTAATTCCAAAACAAATGAATGAATTACATTTTTAATTTATTAATTGTGGGAATCAAGGCCCTCCATACTTCTGTGTTGTTTCACATTACCACCTTATCAGAATGTGACAATAGCAAAAGTGCCCATTGGGTGACACTGTTTATAAGGTTTTGAAACCTCGACTGAAAAAATAGAATTAGAATGTTTGGTCTGGGAGACAGAGGCACTCTCTCCCATCCTCTGTTAAGTAAATGACAGAGCAATCATTATTTATTCCGATCTGGCACACCTGACAGAGGGAAAAAGAAAAGTGAGAGAAGGAGGACAGAGAGAGAGAGAGAGGAAGAGAGAGAGGAAGCAAACGCAGGGGAGGGCCTACATATACGGATGGGAAGAGGGCGGACTTTACTTGGTATCATTTAAAAATAAGAAAAGAAATCTAATTACTGAGAAGGGAAATAAAGAACACAGCCATGCAAAGTAAGTAAAAATATATATATATCTTTGTACTGATTGTATGCTTTGGTTGGTAACTAAGGGGTTGGTTTGAGATGATGACAGTGACCACGGTCTTAACTTTGATTTAGAATTTGTGGCTTTTATTATGTGTGTCCCATGTCACAAGCATAACAAAGGAAGAAGGTATTAAATAAACATTAATGGCATCAATATAAGTTAAAACTGTACACAAACAGTGGAGCATGAGCGATAACTGAAGAGAAGAATTTGAATTTGAGTGTTAGAGCGCACATGTGTGAGTGTATGTGTGTGGGTGGGTGGGGAAAAGTTATTATTATTAGTTAATTGTTTTAATTCTGTTGATCTGCTGGGTGGTCAACCATGTTGTTTCAGAACAAAGAAATAAAGCCAAAACTGAAAAATCTTCAAATTACATTTAGTTTTGGGTTCAGTTTTAGTGACACCAGTTTCTCTATGATTGTGTTTAGAAAAAGGCACAGAGGTCCTCAAATGTCCTAAAATGACTTTGAAAGTTCTGGTTGTGGATTTTTACATGCTGATGTTTTGAAAGAGTCAACCAAATGCATCTACAGTCATGGCCATAAATTAACAAAGAAAAACTCTTGTGATTATTAGTTTTTTTTGTCATGGTCCTGGGTCATTTGATCCTGCATTTTATGTTTATTATTACGATCTTGTGTTGTAGTATATTCTGTATTTGGGTTTAGACTTTTTAGTTCTTAGGGTTTTGGTTCCATGCTTCCTCTGTTTTGTGTCTGCCTGTGTGTTCCTTCCCTGTTGCCATGTCTGACGTCATGTGTTAAGCTTGTGTCTGTGCATACCTGTTGTATTTCGTATTTTACTTTGATAGTCTCTGTCCTGTGTGTTGTGTGTCTGGTTTTGCTTCCCCTTGTCTCGTCAGCTCTGATCTCCCAGCTGTGTTTCCCTCCTGCCTCCCATTCCCTGATTGCTCCTGTGTGTATATAAGCCCTGTGTTTCATTCTGCTGGTTGCTGGTTTGTCTGCGTTGTCTCCCTGTGTAACCTCCGTGAGATTCTCTTTCTGTGTCTTCTGTGGATTTAGGTTTCGGTTCTGTTTTATTAGTTTTCTCAGTTTATGTTCTCCGTAGTTTCTGTGTATTCCATTTTCTGCTCCTCCTGTAGCCTGCTCACCTTGTAAATAAAGCTCACTCTTCACATCTAAGGCTACGTTCACACTGCAGGCGAAAGCACATCAAATCCGACTTTTTGACCCTATGCGACCCATATCCGATCATGGTATGACAGTGTGAACGGCACAAATCTGACCTGGGTCACTTTCGTATGTGGTACTGAATCCGATACATATCTGATGTTTTGGAAAGCGACTGCTGTTTGAACGGTCAAGTCGCATTAAATCCGTCTTTTACGTCACTGACACAAGACAGACGCCAATTATCAGCGCCCGAGAAGACATCGCAAACGCTTCCTGGCCATCCAGTGTAGATGTCAGTGAAACTGTTGGGAAGATTCTGACAGAAATCTGCAACTATCCTTTAAAGCACCGCTCCTCTCTAAAACAGCAATAAGGATAATTATTAGGCCATGTGTAAATAACAAAATAACTTTATAACTTAAAGCAAAATTGGGAAACGTAAAGTCCGAAACAAGTCTTTATATTAAGGTCAATCAGTCAAATAATACTGTTTGGTCTGGGTCTAAACAGAGCGAGTTGTGTGTGACATCTTCTTTTGCGCATGCGGGCCGCTTTGAGTGTTCACACTAGAGCGCGTTTGCTGTCACATTTTATTTGTAGTGTGAACAAGCAGACAATAAAATCAGATTTGATCAAAAACTCGGAATTGAGCATTAAGACCTGCAGTGTGAACGTAGCCTAAGCCAGTTCCTCCGTTTGGGTTCTGATTTCCACACACCACACGTGTGCCACTGCAGCTGTGACAGTTTTTTGCAATTTGGCTCTGCATAACACCACAGTTGATTTTCATAAAACATTAATCAGTAATTGAAGTTCCAAAATTTGACATTAATTTAATGGATTTATCAAAAGTATTGTATTAGCTTTTTAGGAATTACAGCAATACTTATAAACAGCCCCTCATTTTCAGAGGTTTAAAAATAATTGGTCAGTTCCTGTGGTATTTCATGATAAATTATAGAGATAAGGAGCTCCATCCATCTAACAAAAATAGCTCCATCCTTCCTGCTCCATCACTCCATCAGTCTACTAGTACTTCTCTATTACTCTCATCTTCTGCTTTCCTGGTATCATGGTGTTATTTGGGTTTTCAACAGTTAATCAGGATTTTAACCCCCACAGCTCGTCTGACTGTGAGTCCCAGCAGCTCTCAGATCTTTAAAGGAGACTCTGTGTATCTCAGCTGTGAGGACGACAGCTCTGCTGGATGGATTCTGAGGAGAAACACAAGCAAACAACAGAGGACTCAGTGTGGAGATGGGTGGGGAGAAGGAACTGGTTCTTCCTGTAACATCGATAACATTTATCCACTCGACAGTGGAGTTTACTGGTGTGAGTCCAGAGAGGGTCCCATCAGTAACATGGTTAACCTGGCAGTCACTGGTAAGCTGAGTGTGTGGAGTTAGTGTTGATGAAGCTGTGTGTAAATGGATGAAATGCTGTAGTTTGTCTCTGTGCTCAGATAAATCAGTGATCCTGCAGAGTCCTGTCCTCCCTGTGATGGAGGGAGATGACGTCACTCTGCTCTGTAAAACAAAGACCACTCCCTCCAACCTCCCAGCTGCTTTCTATAAAGATGGCTCCCTCATCAGGGAGGAGCCTACAGGTCACATGACCATCCAGCATGTTTCCAGGTCTGATGAAGGCCTCTACAAGTGTGACATCAGCGGTCATGGAGAGTCTCCATCCAGCTGGATCACTGTCACAGGTGACACACTCACCTGTCTGTGTTTCTGCAGGTTTCAACATTCACAATGTGATGAGAACTTAATGACTGTGTTTGCTTTATTTTAGACAAACACACCACCACACCTCCACCTACATCCACATCTCCACCTACATCACTCTCTCCTGCTGTTCTCTCTGTGTTGTCTGTTGGATCATTCTGTGTTGTCGCTCTACTGGTGTTACTGGTTGTACTGGTTAGGCGACTTGTTTTACAGAAAAGCTGAAGGTGAGGAGATGTCAGGGTTTTCCTATTTCCAGGTTTGTTGTTTAATACTTCTTAATCTACGAAAATATTTTTTCGTTTTAAAAATAACTTCTATTGTTGTTCTTTCCTATAAATAAAGTTCCTGCTAAGACAGAAAAGTAATTTGTATTGTTTTTTTTTCCTTCATTTCATCAGAACTTGAAGAAAATGACATCACGGATGACATCACATACAGTGACATCAAAATCTCAAATCGGCAACAACAACAGCCAATGAGGCAGACTAGGGGTAACGATTTATGTGCCGTGTGTAAAGTTTGTGTGCGTGTGTCAAGGTTCATGTTGTATCTCCCCGAGTCAGTCAGAATGTAAATATTAAACAATAATCAAAGGACGGAGAAAACCCGGTTTAATGGTTAAAGTAAAGTGGGTAGAATAAAATTTAATTCATATAGCACTTTCAAGATAAATATTACAAAGTGCTTCAGAGAATGAAACAGAACATTACCCAAAAGCAAGTTTAAAAAGATGAGTTTAAACTGCGTTTTAAAAAATAGACCACTAAGTTAGGGTTAGAGTTTGGGGGAGAGCACTTTTGCAAATGCTCTGTCTCCTTTAGCAGCCTATATCCTGCACAGTCAGCATGGTCTGATCACATGACCCCAGGGACCTGCTGCTGCTGCTGCTGCTTGTCCACGCAGAGCTCCAAAAGTAAAACCCAGAATCTTAGAGTGCACTCTGATGTTAAAGGTGAGGAAATTAAAGGTGAGCCAGGGTAGCTGAATTAGCAACAGTGTGACATGTGAGTACTTAGAGGAATCAGAAGTCTTCTGAACAACCTGCAGTTCAATGCTGAGAGATCACTTGGAAGAATTGAACTATGATTTACTGAGAAAGAGAAATTAATACATGTATTTGGCTATTTGAATCTGATGACCCATGATGGGAAAAAGGAATCCCAGTGGTGATAAGATTTGGGTCAGGACCCCCTGAAGTCTAGACGCTGTTGGTGATGAAGATGAAGGCTGTATCCCAATTCAGGGTCTGCAGCCTTAAAGTACGCAGCCTCAACGATCCTCAAAGGCTGAGTACTCAAAGACCGCTAAGGCCGGAAGTGCGAGGCTTGTGAAATGGGACGGTCTAGCCTCCATCGCGCTGCCCAGGTTGCCTAGCAACCATAACACCAATCGCTGGAAACGTTTCATACAGTTTTGTTTGACAGAAATGAAAGAGAACATATTTTGTTTGTGTGTTTGTTTCTACACGAGCTTTGTGTGATTTAATAAGTATCTGAGGCTGAGACCACAGGACTGTAAAACATGATTGTTGGCCTTCATATTTGTACTGCAGTCATTTAAGATTAGCTAGTAAATAACAATTAGCTAATGTTGTTCATGAGACTAAAGTCAGTGTAAATATGATATGGCCAATATTATAGTTATCATATTAATCATCATAAGCCATTACAGCAGTGAGTTTGAACTCTCAAATCAAATCACTTCTACAGCACATGTGAGTGAAATTCATGTGAGTGAACTCTGTGTCAAATACTGATTTTCAGTAAAGATTCAAGTTGCAGTTATTTATATGTCCTATGACCTTAAACCTTCACTCAAAGACAAGTATCTTTGACAGTTGATCAGACCATATCATAACTGCTTTAAGTCATACAGAATAGATATCAGAGCCTTAAACAGGCTGACTTCTGCTAAATGGGTCAAACTGGGCAGAAAGTAAACAAACACATAACATCCTTATAGAATATGATGTAACACTATAGATCAACTTACCTCAGAATATATAAAGCATATAAACAATTACAGCAATATGATGCAACAAACACAGCAGTACTACTAATCCAAAATACTCAAAGCTTCATAGAACTGAAACAAACATTTATTTTTAGCTCCATTCTGCTGCTGATACATACTTTAGGTTTCTGAATATTAAACTTGTTGCTGCCTTTCATAGTGTGTAACTTGAAGGCCCTGAGTACTTTCTCCCACACTGAAGACACTGGAATGATAACATTATTTGAACATTACCTAATAAGACTGATTCAGGACAGACAGTTATGTTAAACTTTCCTAGCAGTCCTTCACAAACAGGGAACAGTCTGTCTATTCTCTCCATCTGTCAGCTGCTGCTGGCTCTTCCTCCTCCTCTTCCTCACACACTGCTGAGTTTGTCCCTGGTGGATCATCAGGGGTGCAAAGCCTCACAGATGATGTGCAGCAGTGGGTCCCTCAGTCTGTCCTCACTCTGGACACTTGCAGTTGTCACACATGGAAAATCAAATGTGTGATAAGCTGCAGGATTCAAACACAAGTGTAACTTATAAATACATGTTCATACTTTTATTCCACAATCAGAGAGAAAGAAACAGAGAGAGAGTGCAGGACAGACAGACAGGTGACAGTCTCAGCTGTATACACTGCTACAAAACAGCACAGAGAAGGAGGATTTAGTGTTTGTGTTATTACGAGTGCTAAACAAGAAGCGTTCCCAGATGGTCCAGTGGACACATGTGTGACTCCTGTGATTAAAGCATCTTTCTTTCAGCTTAACGAGTGAACCGTCAGCTCGTTCAAACACACGTTAAAGTCCGTTTGGCTCGACACCACCGAACAGAGGCAGCAATATAACACAGCTAACATTAACAGTGCAGTGAATCCTGCTTGTGCCGTGATATTCAGGACTGCAAACCGAGCAGCATCACTGACTTTCAGCTTGTTGTGTTTGTGCATATATGACTGACTTTAATTTTCCATACAATCATCACATTCTCTGTAAGATTAAGGTCAACTATTGTATTATTATATTTTAAAGGCTTTAAAACCAAGTAAACGCTAAAAGTACAAACATCGTTAATGTCACATAACTTTGCCGACATGTGGCCAACAGTAATGTTTTGATGTTCCTCATTATTAAACATTTGCACATAAATAAGTGACATCATATTCAGTACTTACGTTTAACAGTTTACTTTTCGGCCGCTCCGCTTCTGCCGTCTGCAGCAAAATTGTCCACAGTGACTGCCGCGCTATGAATTGTGGGATATGTTGGGCCACGAAGTCTACATCACCACAGCCTTAAAATTCAGGGAAATGAAGGACGCATTTCAGGGCCGCATTTCGAGCAGCCTTTGAATTGGGACAGCCTTCGGCGCGCCGCTGTGACGTAATCGGCCTTAAAATGCAGCCTTTAAGGCTGCAGACCCTGAATTGGGATACAGCCGAAGACTGAGGCTTGGATGGAGCTCTGACTGAGATGTTAGGTCTGTGAGGTGGAGATGGAGAAGAGGTGGTTTGCACAAGTGTCTGAAAAGCGAGAATGATGGCACAGATATAAACCAGGCAGAGTAGTGGCTGACGGCCTTAAAGAAGATGATTGGCTAGAATAATGATGTCAGTATTTAGAATGACAGCGTAGGAAACCATGAAGGATTACAGATCTTCCTTACTGAACTTACTCATAAGCTTTATTTGTTCTGTGAATGTTTTGTAAAGACGAGTGTAAAGGAGCTCTGTGGAGAAATTTAGTTTCTCATCAAAACTCCCCGATCTTTAATCGGTGTTTCGTCAAGCAATATTTACAGAGCTAATTCCTTAAATATTTCAAATCCTGTATCTATGTTTATTAAAGCCTCAGGAACATTGCTGTGAGTTAGTGTATTGCATAATTGTCTGTCCAGATGAACAATTAAAAAATATTTTTTCTTTACATGTAATCACACAGCAAAATGGTGACAGCCCTAAATAACAGATAGGGTCAGTCTAAGTGACCTGTGGAGTAAAATTCCCAGCCTCAGTTATTTTTTTTTAAATCCTCCACTTATGCCATTAAATTAATACATTTTTTTAAGCATAGAAGCTGTCATTGACCTTTCATTTCTGAGACATATGCCTTCAGGTTTAATCTCTGTGACTGAGGGTACACATCTGAGCTCCTCTCTGTGGATGTTATCTCCACCAGTAAGGACATTTGTGGTTTCTTCCAACCTGTACGCAAAATATTTTGTAATAAAAATCAATCTGAAAGCATAACCCTCCTTCAAAGCATTTCACTCTCTGGGCAGTACTTTCATTTTTAAGGGAATGTTGTAACAATGTTGTATTTTTTTCAATTTTAAACAAACTATAAGAAGTTTTTAGTGCAGAAAAAATCAGATAAGGGCAGCATGAAAGACAAAAAAACATTTATTTATGGAAAAATTGGATCATTCAGTGTATTCCGATAGATGACTGTCCTCATTTTTTATGGGCACATAAAATTTCTGAACCTAAACCTCCGCTTCAGTGGAAGGCTCTCCCCTATACTGCACAGACAAAAAATTACAACTTGCTGACTTTTTTTTCGCCTAGCCATGTATTTGCCATCAGCGACATCAGTAGTAGCTCATACCGCAGCATTCTTTGGCATTGAGATGCTTTGAAAGAATTGAGAAATACTTCAAGATGACAAACTGATTTTTTTCAGGTCACAGACAGGAAGGCAGAGATAAGGAGACAGGACCTGCTCTTACAAGATCAAATTCAACACAGTGTGTGATAGCAGAGGCCTACTAATAAAGGCGTAACATCTCAAAGTTTCTGGTTATAGTAGGGACCACAGCTTTATTTTGATGGTTGTGGACCATAGATTGCAAAAACTGCACGCTTCTACGCCCTATTTTTAATCCTTTCTGGTTTTTAATTTCACATTAGCATGCATTTATCTTGGATTAGATTTGTTTAATTGATGAAACTTAGTCAGCTTAAAAACGTTCACACTGCTCACCCGCAGAACAGTTCAAAATGTTGTTTTTAACATGCTGGACCTCCTGTTTTTAGCCTGTGGTTAATCTGTTAACATAACACAGCAGCTCTGTGGTCATCCACTTTCCTGTTTCTGATGAAAAACTTGAACTGCTCAGGTTTCGCTGCAGGGCAGTAAAAATTGTTTTTAAACTCTGTGTAGGCTCAATAAATTAGCAAAAATTAAGTTACTGATGGTTAAATTTTGGATCTTAATTTCATGAAGTTAATTATTTTAGAAGTTATATGACATCCTGAGATCTTGACCTCTTGGTGCATTCCCACCGTTATTAGCATCTGTTCATGCTCTATAGAAACTCTGGTCAGGGTCTGTTTTCATTTTCAAAATATTAATTTTATGTATTCAAATTATAATATATAAAATATAAAATAAAAATTGTATTCATACCTATTATCTGTCTTATTTGTACCTTGGATAAGGTACCTGCACCATCTACACAAAGCAGCTGCTTTACTTATAGTTACTGATGTAAGAAATTTAGCTTTTCATTATGTCCAATTTGAATTTGAATACTGGACACAAAAGCAGAGCTGAAATAATGTTGCATCATAGTTAAAATATTAACATCAGTATCTAAATGACAATACTGTCTGCAGTGAATACCTCTGTGTTTTTTTTATTGTGCAGAGTGTGATCCAGCTGCAGTCTACTCAGCAGTGAGAACTGAAGATGTCAGTTATGGACAAATCACTATCAAAGACAAGGAAAGAAAATCAAAGAAAAGAGGTAAAGCTGTACTTCTTTGTCTTTATCATGGATAAAAAATGAGAAAAAGAGTCCAGCAGGTGTTGAGATTTCTGCCTGGATCAGTGTGACACTGTTTACTAATTATTGTTGAGCAAAGCATCTTTATTTAACCTCCTTAGACCCGAACTCTTCCACGGCATGCATTTTAAATTTCTCTTTGATATTTGGGCATGTTGGGGCCTGATGAATGTAAAAACACAAGAATTACCAGATTGTTTTTTTAACCTTATTTTTTGTTTCTAAGAAAAATAAGAGCCACATATGAGGATATTTGTTTAAAATTTTGATAGAACAGTAGCAGTATAATGTCCTCGTAAGTGGATATCAGGCTCATGTAGAGCAAAATTGAGTATTTTGGTCTAAATAACCCAAAATGTGATGTCCACATATGTGGACGCCAGGTTCTAGGAGGTTAAACAGGGCTGAAGTCATGAAATGATTAACAGGGAAATGCATTAAAGTTCGAGGTCATCACAGTTTTTCCACCCCCAGAAACAACTGATGCAGACACATTCCCTTCATCAGTTTCACAAAGCTATGTGCACACATGCTTCAGCTTTATGTAACTTGTGGTTACCGCACACACGTGCACAACTGTGATTTCCACTCTCATCTATAGAAGTGAAGGCTCCAGCAACACTTGAAGCACAGACACCAACTTTATGTTTAGTCTTGTAAGGCCATCGCCTTCAGACTTTTCCATCTTTTCTGTGCATCATGAAAAAAAGCATGATGTGAAGTTATGGCCGAAGTCTCGACTCCTATCTTTAATCATGTGTGGGTGTAGAAAATCACTATTTGTGCCAAAAAGTTATCCTCAATAAAGAAACTCAGCACAGTTAAGCATTTTGCAGTTAGTGTGGTGTACACGCGTCACATGATTTTAGCATGTTTTCATGGAAACAGTGCTGTGATCAGTTGTTTGCTTTAAATATAACTAGAAATGGCATAAACCCACTTTTTATGTCCGATACTGATATCATAAATTTGGATATCTGCCAATACCGACGTGAATCCAATATAGTCTTCGTACTCAAGTTTTAAGAAACAAAACATTAAATCTATTCTATTATACTTTTATGAAAAAAAACGCACTGCACCCAAAATATTTTGGAGTTGAGCAATACTGATCTTTTTATTTAAACTTTTAGCAGAACTTTAAATCTTAGTATTTAAAAGTAATATTCAAAAAGTAATTTAAAATGCAATTTTATGATGATTTCAAAAACTCCTTGGTTTTGAAAAAAAGAAGTGCAATATCAGGACAAAATAATGTTTATATTCAACAACTTAAGAAAACCCCAACAGATTGCAGAATGGACCCTTTTATACATAAATAAAAGAGCCCACATGACAAAACTAAGTAACAGGTTATAACGTTTAACATGTAAGAACTGTTATGAACCTTCCATATCACAATAAGTAACCCTGCTTTAAACATGACATTATTAAGTCCTGACACTAAATCAAACTAACAGTGTCTGAGATGAAATGTTTAAATTAACATAATTTCTCACAAAGATGCTATAAATCATATTTATCATGTATGTGTTATTGCATAAAAAAGTGTGAGCGTTAAATATATTCGATGGCTCTAAGGTGACTCACAATAACAGTTAACTTGATCCTGAATTGTAGCTGCATGAACCTGCAGAGCTGCTCAGTATTGTTCATATGGATGTGTGTTCTGATGAAGTTAGAAGATGTTTATGGAGCTCAAGTGACTCAAGGAGTCATTTGCAATTCACGTCAGATGTTGACAGGATGGTAAACTGATGGAGCAATCCCATCACTTTGTACATTTTACAATTAGTTTTTATGGCAGATCATGTGGACATAGGATTTTCAGTTGGACAAACGTGTTGTCACTTATCCAAGTGACTTCTTCATTGTTTTTTTTGTTTTTTTCATAGCAGCGTATCACAAAAAAAGGTTGGTCTATATGTCTGAGAGTAAGCTTAAGCATTATACTATAGACTATTACAGTTACAATCTTCATAAAAGAAACACTTTGCATAAACACTTGAATTTTAAACATCTATATTTACATATTTATAGCCTCCTCTTTCTGAAATGCTTTTTGAGCTGTCAACTCAGTTAAAGTGTTTCATCAG
>NW_027052101.1:0-52570 GCF_036321145.2 Pelmatolapia mariae | reverse complement strand
AAGACACGTCCGTCAGAGTTCAGCAACATTTCAGTTTGATTAAATTAAAGTTGTTGTTTTTTTTTTTTTGTTTGTTTTTTTTAACTACACAGGGTTTATTTTCTCCTTTGATAGTAATCATATTGAACATGTCAGTGATGGAAACAAGAATATAAAGAAAAATGCTAAACGCGTGTCTAATTAAACTGTTCCTGTGAACCATAAATCATCCTTTAGTATGTTCGGTGTTACAAACTTGAAAAAGCACAGAAAAGATCATCGGACATTAATCTAATCAGTTTTCAGCCTTCATTCATATTGAAATGTTGAAATCTTTCCTGCTAGACCAAAGTGTAGCGTTTGATACCGTTGGCCATTACATTTTATTACATCTATTATTAAATGGAGAGTCCTCTTCACACACTGAAGTCAATTATGAAGCTCCACGGCTTCTGTGCAAAGACTAGTTCTGTTTACATTATACTTGCTTTAGAAGGCATAGCATACATTTTTACTGCTATGTAGATGATACCCGCTTTTATTGGTTAAACTGCTGGTATGTCTTAGATACATAATGAGCTTTAATTTTCTGCTTCTAAATTCAGATAAAACTGAGGTTATTGTAATATGGCATAAAAATCTTAGAAACACTGTGGCTAACAAGATCCTTTCTCTGGGTGGGATCGTCTGTTGTAGGGATTAGACACATTATAAGTAAAATTGAAGCACACAATCCCGTCGCACAACATCAACATTTATTTATATACAAAAATAAAAATGCTTTTTTTACATAAAAGAATTGTAACTTTACAATTCATCCCCGATTACGTGGGTACATAGTCCTCATCCTTAACCCATAGCTGTTCGGGTAATTCCTCAGGGCCATATCAGGATACATGGTTGAAAACAGGATACATGTTTTTTTTTTGTTTGTTTGTTTGTTTTTGAATGTGCTAAAATGTAAGATACATGCTTGAAAAAGCGTACATGCTTTTAAAAGATGTGGCAAAATGCAGATTACATGTTTTAAGAAAGAAAAAAAGGGTAACTGTTTAAAGATACGGTACCATACGTGTTTTTTGGAAAGAATCAGTCTTTCAGAGAAAGCATTAGCGGCCTCCTTTGTAACACTCTGCAACCAACCGTAGCTGTCTGATTTTCACCATGTCCAACCCTACCAGATTGTCGTAGGCCTCGGTAATGGCGTCAAAGACTTTCCTCACTGATTTGAGCTCATGCAAGAGAGTCTCCGCCACTGTGCCGACTTTGAGGTCGTCCGTTTTGATGTTCCGGGCAATCAGCAGGCGTTGAATGGAAGGAATGAAACGAGGGGTGAGGAGTCTTTTTCTGATGCTGTAATAATTTTCAGCGTAAAAGTCATCCTCCAAGACTTGCACACACTCGTGCTGTTTCTGGCTGGGTTGATCGAACTTACAGCCGTTGCATTCTTCGGTGCGGTACTTGTTGATTACAAGGTTGACTAGATGATACACCGCGGTTTTCACGGTATCTATGAATAAAGAAGGTGCCCAACCATCAAGCTCGTCGGCTTGCTGCAGTTTCTCCAAGGGGCGATAGTAACCGGGCGTGTCGGGTACTATTGTGCCCTCAACCGAGGAACTGGCCAAGGAACTGTCCTCCTCAGCGCGACGCAGGGGTGCAGAGTCCATCTTTCTTTCTGTTTTTGAGCTAGGTTTTTGAAAGAATGAGAAAGCGGTCTTCTTTTTAGAGTAAAATAAGGCGGGCGTGGTCTGGAAGTGGGATGTTCTTAGAGGGGCAGGTAGGAGTGGCAGCGATTTTTAAAACCGAAGAGCTGGCCGTCAACTTTGGAAAAGAACGGTAATGTCCTTTCTTATCTGTTGGGGTTTAAATTCTCCATGAAAATGACATCTTGCAGCCCTTTTGCTCAATCAACCATCAATGTGGCAGAACTTGGTACATACTTGGTACTTGGTACTATCAGGGACGCTGTGCAATCTTTACTCTCTGAAGATCCATCCACAAACCCTACATTTGAAGATTGGAGTGAAGACGCACCGTATTCACCAGTGTCAGAGTGGAACGCACCCCCTTCACCGCTACAAGTGTGGACTATGGACACCGACGACGAGGAAGATTTTTTGTATTTCGGCGACTCTCCCAACATTGATGAGATAGACTGGGCATGGCCGCCCTTCCAAGGCCCTGAGGAATTACCCGAACCACTATGGGTTAAGGATGAGGACTATGTACCCACGTAATCGGTGATGAATTGTAAAGTTACAATTCTTTTATGTAAAAAAAAAGCATTTTTATTTTTGTATATAAATAAATGTTGATGTTGTGCGACGGGATTGTGTGCCTCAATTTTACTTATAATGTGTCTAATCCCTACAACAGACGATCCCACCCAGAGAAAGGATCTTGTTAGCCACAGTGTTTCTAAGATTTTTATGCCATATTACAATAACCTCAGTTTTATCTGAATTTAGAAGCAGAAAATTAAAGCTCATTATGTATCTAAGACATACCAGCAGTTTAACCAATAAAAGCGGGTATCATCTACATAGCAGTAAAAATGTATGCTATGCCTTCTAAAGCAAGTATAATGTAAACAGAACTAGTCTTTGCACAGAAGCCGTGGAGCTTCATAATTGACTTCAGTGTGTGAAGAGGACTCTCCATTTAATAATAGATGTAATAAAATGTAATGGCCAACGGTATCAAACGCTACACTTTGGTCTAGCAGGAAAGATTTCAACATTTCAATATGAATGAAGGCTGAAAACTGATTAGATTAATGTCCGATGATCTTTTCTGTGCTTTTTCAAGTTTGTAACACCGAACATACTAAAGGATGATTTATGGTTCACAGGAACAGTTTAATTAGACACGCGTTTAGCATTTTTCTTTATATTCTTGTTTCCATCACTGACATGTTCAATATGATTACTATCAAAGGAGAAAATAAACCCTGTGTAGTTAAAAAAAACAAACAAAAAAAAAAAAAACAACAACTTTAATTTAATCAAACTGAAATGTTGCTGAACTCTGACGGACGTGTCTTTTAATCTTGTCAACATAATTCGTAATCATCTAAATCTGCCATTTATCATCTTGTAAAATGTTCCCTCTGCTTCTGTTGCACATCTCCGCTGACACTCTCTTCTTCACCTCTCCTGTGCAACTGGTCCAAAACCCTGCATGCCTCCTTAAACTGGTGTGTTTAAATCTCTTTACCTCTGTTGTGAACTTTACACAAAGTTTGTGGTAACAAAATGAAACTGATGAAGATCTCCTTTGAAAAACACACACACTCACGAGACAAAATAAAACCAGACTTCTCAAAGTAAAAGCAGAGCCCTCACAGTTGGTAGTACAAAACACAGTGACAACGTGCGTATTAGATACCCTCACTCCCAAAGCACAAGTGTATATATATAAAAAATGAATCTCCAAGAATATCATCCTAAAAAATGTCACTGAGGGGGTGTTACAGTGAAAAAAAAAAGCAGCTAAATTTTCATCAGAAAATGCTGAATTTGAGTAAAAACAATGCTCTGCAGTTTGATGCTGTTGTTACAGACAATGCGGATGTTTAAAGCATTTGGACGGGCATTTGAAATGCTGTAAGTCTCCTTATCAGCTGGAAATATTAAAACCATAAAATGACTTTTGAAAGTGGATAAAAACTATTGAACAACAGCAATGTTGAGCCTGTTCCAAAATTTGAATGCACATGTGTTGAAGGTGCAGGGTCTTGTTGAATTATTAAACATATTTTTCTTCAATCTTTCGAGCCAAAACAACTTTTAATTTTCTTCTGCTTGAGTATCAGCCTAGGGTAGCTCTACTTATCATTGCTGAGTCAGTTGTCTGTTTGTGCTACCTTTTTCAAGGAACAGTTGATTATTGGTGAGGGTGACTTTATGTGTTTGGTTACTTACTTAAGTGGAAGTACTGTGGAAAGTTTAACCTTACATGCATAGATCTGACAGTACAGCTTCTGAGGTAACTGTTTACAAAATGTTGTATCCTAACCAAAAGTTCTTTGCCATGTTACATTGAGAAACATTATCCTTAACATATTTCACCCGCATAAAGTACTATGGCCGTCACACTGTCATTTAGAATTGTTTAAATAACTCGTGTCTTAAGTCCTTCCATCAGACAGAAAATAAAAAAGCTGCATGATTCACTTTTACATCACAAAATGTTAGAAATATAAGCCGTTCATAACAACCTAAAGGGTTGGGAGTTGAAAATGCAAACCAATGGACGCAGAAGTAGAAGACTATAATGTCACAGAGCACACGGTGTCTATTATTGTGTAGACATGTATAAATAAGAGCTTAATAAAGACGCCTCATTTCTTAAGAAATATGCATGTGGAGTGATCTTTATCAAAAGTAGAAGTCACATCTGTGGCTATACCATTGTACACCACAACATTAAAAATCTATAGTGTGTGAGGCTGTGCAAATAAAGGGGGGCTTGTCCTTCATGAACCTGCTGTTGTGTTGCTTTTTGAGTGTTTGAACCCAGTGTGTGACAAACCATCTGTTGGGGGTTGTGGATTTGACACCTCAGCATTGTGAAAGTGGGGAAACACGCTTCTGGCTGAGCATAAGATTTCTGCTTACAACGTAGAATCTCAGTTCTAAATGAAATTCAAAATGTTTTTTGTAAGTGTGGCTAATGTATACTTTGACTTTTAAAAGCATACACACACACACAAGAACAACAACACAGAGAAAAAGAAGACGGGGTAGTTTACTACGCATCATAAAAACACAATCATTCATCTTCCAACTGTATCTTTCTGTTCTGACTTCAGAGTCCTTGTTTGTTTACTGCTCCGTACTTTGGGAGTCATACTGTTGTGATACTGGGAGAAAAGGGTAAGGTTTGATAGAATAAACCATTACACACAAAACTTCAAAAACCTAAAGAGTGTGTGAGACTGCTAGCTGTGTTGTCCAGCGATAAACTTATCTACAATGTGTTAGGGAAGAGTGACTTGTACTGCTGTCCCATTAAGCAATGGTTTAACAAATTTCACTGCAAACTATAAAAGGAATCTGGGTTTAAATAGAACATAGTAGTGTTGGATTAAGTGTAGGAAACACTAGCATAAGGTGTCTATGAAACAAATCTCCTTCAACATTCACAATGACCAAAGTGAGGACTACAGGCATTTCTCTCAGTCAACTGATTGTGTTTAGGGAAAAAGCAGCTAAATACACTGAGACTGCTCCACATTGTTAGTGAGCTGTGGGTTTCATCAAACTTGGAGTGAACAAAAGCAGAAAAACAGTAAAAAGATTCGGACATTGAAATTCTGGTTTATTTCATGAATACAATGAAACATTTTAGTCCACAGAGCAAAGTAGCATACATGATAAATGGATACACATAACACAGACAGTGAGGAGTAAAACTCATTGTCATACCAGACGTTATATTCTGTAAACTTAAAATAAACCCCAGAAATTAGAGTTTAGTGTTTTAAGTCTTCTATTAAAAAAACATCAGTCAACACTTCTTTCTCCTGGCAGCATTGCTGAAGTGACACTTTAACGACGCTTAAATTCACAGTCGTTATGATGATAAAACATGTTCTCTCATTAACAAATGTCTGCACTGTCACTTGTCATGAAAATCTCCAGAGCCAGGGTTCAAGCTTCCTCTTCAATCACCACTGATCATTATTAGAGCCCACAAAAGATTTTTCACATTATCCCCATAAACATCATGCGTTTATAGAAATCATTGTGACAGAAAGATTTAGATCTGACAATGTGCATGAACTTAAAATCTTTAGAGTTTCATAGTTCTAAAGTATAGAAAAGATTACATTTGTTCCAATGTATGAAATACACTTCTTGTAAAACAAAAAAAAAAAAGTTGATTCGAAATGCATTAAAAAAGCTCCTGGCATCACCTTTCTCCTGTACACACACACACACACACACACACGCAGCATTATACACACCCACTCACTCACACACACACACACACACAGCATTATACACACTCACTCACTCACACACACACACACACACACACACACAGGGAGAGAGAGAGAGAGAGAGAGATCATTAATACAAAAGATTGCAGCAGATTTTGGATTTTCACTCTTTAATATGAACATAAAATTCATTCCAATTTTTTGCCTTTGCTTCAATGAAGATGTGTCTTTAAATCTACGATACCTTTCCTGTTCAGAAAGTTTGCTGACATAGCAAAGAAGTGGTTAGGGAACTCAGTAAGTATGAACAACAATAGCTTAGGGACACTTTCTCAAATAAAGACGATTTCATCATCTGCATTTCGTGGAAAAAAAAGTGCCACATTAAAAACAAATCAGCAGATCCACAAATTATAGATACAGACTCTTTTCAGCTATAGAGGTAATTAATGGCATGCATTAGAGTGCATTGGTGGACACTTGGGCATCTTTTATTTAACATGGTTATACCATTGTGAATTTTGCTATATAAATATGCTCAAGAGTCTAGAGTGTGACATCCAGCTAAAATCGAAAATATATATTTTTAAATCAGTAACTTTGCAAATTTAGAGGAAATGTTTTTGGACAACAAATGAGTCGCCTTTTAAACAGGGTTTGAATAATTAGCGCTGACAGACAGACATACATACATACCGTGTGAAAGGATGTCCTGGAGCAGAGAACACGCTGTATTGTTGCTTTTCTCTTATGCATAAGCAACGCCAGCATGTCAGAAACGCTCTGTGCGGGCAAAACCGGTTCCAATGCCCATCGAGGCATCAACTGGCCTTTCTGCCGGCTGGCTGGACCCTCAGCTTTCATACTGGGATCTGCAGCAAAACTTCGCACTGGCCACTGGGGCAAAACTGATTCTAAACTTTGAAGTACTAGTTTGGTTCTTCACTGCTCGCAGAGAAGTAACAATTAAAGAAAGTGATCCAGCACGAAACACAAATCAAACAGCACAGTCGGAATTGTCCACAACCGCGCTCAGTTTCACAAATAAACAAAAAACTTGCACCAGCTAGACAAAGGAGGGAAAACTGACATTGTAATAAATTAATCACGCTAAAGTCGCCTCTACACTTTTTTGGAAAGAGCCTTTATACATAGCATATGCCAAGCAGACTTAGTGCGAGATAAATAATATGTAGCCTTAAAATTTTACATCTAGAGTTTTATCAGTTTTATCAACAGAGGATCTATGAAACGAGCAAAGCTGACAGGTCTGAAGAGTACGGTGCATGCTCTCATGTCACAAGTTTACCAACATTTTCCAGAAAGACAGAAAGACAACGCAGTTAAAACCTGTAAAAATACTAAATTACGAGTTTCGCACTATGTTTCACCAAGTTAAAAAACAAATCCAGCAAAGCTGCTTCTACCGAAAGCATTTATCTTTCAGATCAGTGTCTCAAAAGCACCATTAAAAAAATGTGATCCTGCATTTACAAAAGTAAATCATTCACAGTGAAAACCAAAACGCACACAGCGTTTGATAAACGACATTAAAATAATGTATTGCACATCTATGTTTTAAAAATTGCATCAAAATTCAATGCGTATTTTCTCTAAAAATTTACGGTCGAATACACAAACTAACGTGCGGGTGTCAGGCTCAAGGATAGAGTTTGCTGGCTTTTATAAACCTTTATGCCTCTTCCCCCACCCCAAAGCACAGACCTCAAATTCGCCTTAACTATCCCCCTCCCCAAAGTGCAGTTGTTAAAAAACACACAAAATCTACCATTTCGGTTAGAGTGTGTAAAACACTATTGCAAAAGTAACTCCTGTTTGTATATATTCACACTGAAAACTAAAACGCATCGGCTGATAAACACTAATTAAATAATGCGTTGCACATCTGTGTTTTAAAGAATGTCTGGGAAAGCCCTCGCCTATTTTTGTTTTAATTATTTTAAATTTTAACTGAAAATGAATGCGAACTAACGGCGCTGTTCTTAGGTGAAAGGTTTTTTTGGGGGGGGATGCAGTTATTTAATGAAAGGGATAAAAGTTTGGTCTCTCTCCACATCCTTATTCACCATTTCTTGAGATAAACAGCGTCTTAAAGTCTGAAACAGCCAACTAACTAGCTACTAACTGTAGAAAATCTGCTTATAAAACACACTGACGTTTCAGCTTGATTTTCTGACAACAAAAGTCTTTCTATAGAATAAAAGACAAAGTCATTCCTGTTTGTGTAAATTTACCGTGAAAAGCCCGAAATGCCTACAGCGGTTGATGAACCTTTAATTAAAAAAACACCCTGCTAGGAGGAGAGAGAGCATGCGCAGTGGGACCACAGGAAGTGTCCCTTTTCGGAAGAGTGAAAGCGCGTACATGAGAGTGCATGCGCGCGTGCTCGTACGTGCACAAGATGTCAGTTTTTAAGCTCGGCAAAGGGGGTGTGGGGGGCAATGCCCCAGGCAAAACCCCCCTCCCCTGACCTCTGACCCCTCACCCCCCACCCCACACCCCCACCCCTCACCCCCCCCCCCCCCCCCCCCCCCCCCCCCCAAATAGGTATCATATATATTCTTCTCACAGGAGTAAACTAGACACTCGCCACTCCCACACAGCTGAGGGATACCGGTAGGCATGGCAGCGGTGTTGGCAAGGTACCAACCCAAGCTGCCAGACTTGTGATCTTCTGTACCTGGGGCTCGTATTGATCTTGCAGCTGCTCCACCGCCTGCTCACTCCATGTCGCCGCCTCCCTTCCCCTGCCTGGCCTGGTCGCGGTTCCGCCATGCCCCAGTCCTGGAGTTTACACCACTGTAAAAAAACACATGGTGTCGACTGCATTGCAATGCTTCCCAGCCCGGTTGTTGTTCACTAACTTGGCTTCTGACACATACCATCAACAAACAGCCAGGACCTAGTTCTTCCTTTTAATGCAGGCGCGGTGTCATCGCTGATGCGATGTCTGAGTGGTTCAATCTGCTAGTGACAGAAGTGGGTTGATTTACTAGTATAGAGGGCAGAAAGAGGCTGTGCAGAGACTTGTATTGATAGGATGATGTCAGATCTGATCATGTAACAGAAGGATGATCACAATATGACACAGAGGTTACTTTTTGGTTTATAGACAGTGATGGCTTACTTGGTGTCACTGATACCACCTGGTCTTTTAAATTCACTCAACATTTTTCAAATTAGGAACTTTGTCCATAACCCTGCTCCCCGACTAAGACAAGTTAGTTGTTTCAAGAAACTTTTGTGAGTTGGGTTTGGGGGACAGAGGGGGACACTCACACAATGCTGCTGATGCTGCAGTGGCAGAAGTTATCAGGAGTGTATGGCCTTCCCTACTCTGCAGGAATGACTGTGAGACCATTACTGACTACAAACAGGTTGCAGTAGGATTAGGATGTGATGCCTGTGTGCTCCTGAGAATCACATTCAACCCATACTGGCTGATTCGCTCCTGAGGTGACTCCTGGGGCTCTCTTTCACACTGCTGATAGTAGGGAGATGACTGTGGCAGGCAGTCAGGGTGTAGGAATGGAATAGCAGAAGAGGAAAGATAAGGTTGTGCACCCAATTCCTGCACCTTTACCAGGGGCAGTCTTTCTAGAGGGGATTCATCAGCTGCATTAAAGTGAGTCCAAAGTTTCTCATCAACTTTGACTCATAGGGCTTGAGGCTCCAGAGGATGATGGAGTTGCCTTCTGGGCTCCTTCCTCTAACCTGATTTGTTTCATTTCCTTGGGTACTGGAACTTTGCTGTGTAAAGGGGTATGGGATGCTCACCATATCTGTAGCCTATTCTCAGATCACTGAAAGCAGCCACACAACAACAGAGGTTACACATAATTCAGTTAACCATGTGACAGTTTTAAGCAGGCATGTGTGTGTGTCACTTCCTGACACCATACAAGGCATGATATCTTCCTTTTAATGCAGACGCGGCGTTGTATGATGTATTTTGGCATGACAAACTAACGTGTGTCATGCCACAATAGCAGAAGTGAGCATCTCGCTAAACTATAAAAACAGGAACTTGCAACGGGTCGTATCTCAAATGAACACTTAAAGGTGCGAAGTCTTACTCTTTAATAGAACAGAACAGTCTGGTTTCTAAAGCTGTAATGGAAATTATAACGTCGAGGCTGCTTCCTCCCATCTCATGGTACACAAGTGCACACAGAATCTTATCAGACCTAATAAGGATAAGATATTTTATCCGTATACAAATGATTACATATTTCTAAGCATAAATAACAATATAAAAAATATGAATCCTGACAGGCACGTGGGTGTATTTGGCTGAGTGCTTCTGCCTGAGACAAGATTGCCTGCATATTGAAAAGCTTCTTCGGATTCTAGGAAAAGATACGACATCCAGCTTGAAGGACTAATAATGAATAGCCCGTAGCAGGAAGGACTTCATACAGGCTGACTCTTGTAAAAGGAGTCTTCCTGGCAAGGATGTGATTGAACTCAGTAGTGATTGTCAATGGAACCCTCTGTTGATAAACTCCCCTTTCCATTAGCCAGTCATGCCTAATGTGATGCTTCTAAGAGGCCTATGAGTCAGTTGCATCCCTAAAAACTGTCTATGGCCAAAATAAAGTCATCCATCCCTCGCCTGGAGCTTTGCGCTGCTGTGACAGGGGCACAGCTAGATGAAGATCAAGACCTGACAGACCCATATGCATGGAGGTATGTTAATTCAGCCAGAAACCCCGATGATGAAATCACCAGAGAAAGAACCTTTAAAGAGCTGGCTGAGCTAAACAGGTTGAGTTAGGGCTCCTTTCTTTTCCATGATCTAAGACAGCTGGCCAGTTAAAACGTTTTCTAACCCTGAGGAAGAAAAGACTTTAGAATTGTGGAAATCTGCCTTCTTAGTTAAAGTTCCCAGACAAACAAATTTTTAGTTCAGAAACGGCAGAGCTCTAGACACCCTAATGTACTAGACCCAAACAACTCCTTTACAAAGCTTCTCATCCAGGATTATGACCAGTGCTTGTCATCCCGGACCTGAGAGACTATTTGCAGATATCAACTGAGCATTCTGGGTATTATGAGGAAGAAGGCTCTCCACCGTTAGTAATCCAACTGCAATTACTGCAAATAATGGAGAGCCAAGCCTGGTTTTCTGCAGATGACTGACCTACCAGACTTCCTCTTTACCTCACTCAGGCAGACAGCTTTGGCCCATTCAGGGTTAAGATCAGACAAAGGACTGAAAAGAGATGCAGCATCATCTTTAAGTGCTTGACAACTAGAGCTGTACATCTTGACCTTCTAAACCATATTGATATTGATTCTTACCTCATGGCCCTAAGAACATTTATTGCTCACAAAGGAAAACCCACAGAGATTATCTCAGATTAAGGCACTAACTTTTGGGAAGCTAAAAGGGAGCTACAGAAAGCAATTACTGAGTGACCTTCCAGTTTGCAACAGATCCTTACCAAGCAGAAGATTTACTTTAAATTTAACACACCTACTGCCCCACACTTTGGTGGTTTGTGGGAAGGGAAAATTACTCTATTAAGACAATGCTCTATGTAACTGTTGGTACCCAACCTGTGGCTTAAGACGTTCTCAGGAATCTGTTGATAGAACTGGAGGGCATCCTAAATTCAAAGCCATCAGGCTATGTATCCTCCAGTGTTTCTTACCTTGATCCAGAGACCCCCAGCCATTTGCTGATGGGGTAGCCAGGTGGATTACTGCCACAGGTTGTTAACCAGAGACTGAACTCAAACCTGAGAGCATTTCAAATATTCAAATGTACTTTATACATTTGAGGGCAGCTGTTAGAAAGTTTTCAAATTTTTATTTTGTTGTGTTTGGAATTTCATAGGATTCCTTATATGTGCTTTCAGTGATGCACCACCTACTGGACTGGAAAGCAAATTAATACGCCTCACTGGCAGAATGGGTGGAGTAGTTGGAGTGTGGCAACCAAGCAAAAAGTCCAGTCATGTGGTGTTGTGCATTGTTTTACTACCAGTGAGTAGTTCCCAGTAGGGCCACGTATACACCTACATCTACCTGCTTACAAGCTTGTAATAAATGACTACAAAGAAATAAGAGGGTCTCTATTCGTGTTTCCTGACCGACACTGAGGCAAGCATCAACCAGCAATCAGTGCAAAACACAGTTTTTAAAACTAAAATAATATTTACTCTGTTTGACTGTTTTTTATTTGATATGTTGATGTTGCTGTTCATGTTTAACTCTACCATCAAAGACATGTAACCAAAATTAAAGATTAAGCAAACAAAAAATAAAAATTGTAAATTGTAAATTCCAGAATTCTGAGTCTCACCTTCAGGTTTCCTGTGAACACATCGTGTCACCAGCAGAACCAGTAACACCAGTAGAACCACAACACAGACTGATCCAACACATGACAACGCAGGAAGAAGATAGGAACCAGGAGGAGAAGTGGATGCAGGTGGAGGTGTGGTGGTGTGTTTGTCTAAAATAAAGCAAACACAGTCATTAAGTTGTCGTCACATTGTGAATGTTGAAAGCTGCAGAAACACAGACAGGTGAGTGTGTCACCTGTGACAGTGATCCAGCTGGATGGAGACTCTCCATGACCGCTGATGTCACACTTGTAGAGGCCTTCATCAGACCTGGAAACATGCTGGATGGTCATGTGACCTGTAGGCTGCTTCCTGATGAGGGAGCCATCTTTATAGAAAGCAGCTGGGAGGTTGGAGGGAGTGGTCTTTGTTTTACAGAGCAGAGTGACGTCATCTCCCTCCATCACAGGGAGGACAGGACTCTGCAGGATCACTGATCCACCTCAACACAGAGACAAACTCCAGCATTTCATCCATTTACACACAGCTTCATCAACACTAACTCCACACACTCAGCTTACCAGTGACTGTCAGGTTAACCATGTTACTGATGGGACCCTCTCTGGACTCACACCAGTAAACTCCACTGTCCTGTGTTAAGATGTAGCTGATGTTACAGGAAGAATTAGCTGGTTTTCCCCACCCATCTCCACACTGAGTCCTCTGTAAATTGCTTGTGTTTCTCCTCAGAGTCCATCCAGCAGAGCTGTCGTCCTCCTCACAGCTCAGAGACACAAAGTCTCCTTTAAAGAACTGAGAGCTGCTGGGACTCACAGTCAGACGAGCTGTGAGGGTTAAAATGAAAAACTGATGATCTTTTATACGTTACATTGTGAAATATGAACGCAATCAGGCTCTTTTAATGAGCATTTATCAGGTTTAAACTGTTACATATTATCTGCAGTGTTGGTCAAGTTACTTTTTTCTTGCCTGTCCCGTTTGGCTCTTTTGCCCTCAGAATTATTGTCTAAAGGCGAAGAAAGATGCCCAACGGATTTGCTTTACCAAATGGACCCTCCCAGCCTTGCCGTAATGGTCTATTTGATTCACCTTTTATTGTTTTTGGGGTTTTTTTATTTTATTTTCACTTGCTAAATACGGGACAGACTTGACTGGGGAAAAGAAAAGGGGAGAAAGAAAGAGGGAAAGAAAAACAGCAGGGAAGAGGGACGGGGATAAAGGGCAAAAAAACAAAAACCAACAAAATAAGCAGAGAAAAAATACATATATCAATCACCTGGATCACCTGTTGAGAAAGAAAAAAGAGAAAACAAGCAAAAAAGAGAGCAAAATAATAAACAACATCATGATGATCTATGTGAATATAACAGTAAATACTAAATATTAAACATTATTGTGCAGCACGTAAGATCGACAGCGCACAGTGTGCTTTGAGGTAGGAGCCAAAAGGGTGTAGTTTGTATGTGTGAGCACCCGTGTGTACACCTGTGAGCATGGACGCGCTTGTTTATTTTTTAAAAGGTTCCTTCATGTAATGATCTGCTAGAGGGTGTGGGGGGCCACTGCCCCGTCCTCCAGGGCATGAAGCAGGTATGGAGGAGATCAAAACTCCAGACATCCAGAGGCCCCCAGAACACAAGAGACCAAGGAAGACCAACAGAGGGGCAGCTGCACCACTATCCCAGAAAGAGCTGAGGAGAGTCCCAGATGAGGGGTCACTCAGCAGCCACGGAGCAGAAGCCAGGGGGGGTTGCAGTGAAATATGAACTCAATCAGGCTGTTTTAGTGAGCATTTATCAGGTTTAAACTGTTACATATTATCTGCAGTGTTGGTCAAGTTACTTTTTTTTTTCCTGTCCCGTTTGGTTCTTTTGCCCTCAGAATTATTGTCTAAAGGCGAAGAAAGATGCCCAACGGATTTACTTCACCAAAGTAAATCAGCCAGAGTGACCGAGCCCCAGGCCGAGAGGCTGAGGGCACCCCACCCCCATAGTGGCCCGAGTGAGCCCCAGGCTCCAGGCCCCGATAAGCAGCCACCAAGGAGTGAGCCGGTGTGTACCTGGACGCCCATCCCCGGACACAAAGAACCACCAACACACTGATGTCTGAGGGCGTCCGCCACTGGCAAGGGGAGTGGTGGGGGGAGATAGGCCTCCAAACCTTGGAGGGCCTGAGATGTCCCCAGAGAGGTGGTGTCTGATACCCGACCTGACATATAGACACAGACATACAGGCACACACAGATACAAACATCCATTCCCACCCTCATGCTCTCATATGCAATTACTCAACACTCAACCAACGTGGAGACATAAAGAGACATTGCACACACAATCACACTCCCCAAGCGTACTCTAAGCCCCAGGTCTAGGTACCCTTGCCCCTGGAGGGGGAAACTGCACCCAGACCCAGGTGGTGTTACCCTTTTCCCTCCGGTGGAGAGAAGCAGACTGCCGTCCCAATTGGACGGCCAACTCCCCCTCCCAGCCCCCCGCTCCAGCAGGCCGCAGAGAACAGGGGTGTGTGAAGACTCCAAACCTCCCTCCGTCCGCTCATATGTAGTGTTGATTCATGTGTGTTCTAAGGTGCATTTAAAACCCAGGACATGGAGCCAGAGAGCAGCAGGTAAGCGCATAGCCCCTCCTGATTTTCACCTGTAAAGCAGGAGTGGGTTAGGCGGAGGTTTGCCCTGGTGCAGGTGTGCCGCAGCGGTCAGTGGAAGGATCCGCGAGTTTCTCTGTGAATTTCCCATTATGTCGTAGCGCACTCGGTGCTTGCTTGGAAGTTTAGAGATTTTTTTCATTGTAAAAAACGAAAAGCATTCTTCCCACGTAGTGAGCGGACGCTAATGTTTTTGTCACTTTTTATAGAATCAAACTCAAAGTAATAATAATAAAAATAATACATTTTATTTGAAAGCACCTTTTACAACACTCAATGACACCGTACATGGTAGAATAATAAAAGCAACATAAAAGCAAGCAGTTTACACATTCATAAAAGCATAAGACATAAAACAAATTAAAACAGCAGAGTGGAGAGGTTATGTGGGATAAGCTATTTTGAACAGGTGAGTTTTGAGTTGGGACTTAAAGAGAGAGAAGGAAGAGATAATTCTTATTTCAGGAGGGAATTTCAGAGTCGTGGAGCAGAGCAGCTGAAAGCCCTGCTCCCCATGGTGGCAAGATGGGGGGAGGGGACAGAG
Source organism: Pelmatolapia mariae (assembly GCF_036321145.2). Taxonomy (NCBI): domain Eukaryota; kingdom Metazoa; phylum Chordata; class Actinopteri; order Cichliformes; family Cichlidae; genus Pelmatolapia; species Pelmatolapia mariae. The sequence continues at coordinate 37,101 of NW_027052101.1, read as the reverse complement.
AGAGAAAGGGAAGAAGAAGATCTAAGACACTGAGATGGGGCGGTGATCCGAACCAGATCAGAGAGATATGGAGGGAAGAGATGGGAGAGAAGTAAGGTCAGTACTTCCACGCTTTAAACGCTGCACGCTCAAACTCTCTCCCGCACTCGATATATTATCCATTGTTGATCTGCACACAGCTGTTGACACAAACATCGCACTCGCTTACGTCATTGTCATGAGACATTCTCACAAAAATATCACGGTTTTAGTAACGCAGTGACGCAGCGTGCTTACGGGAAAGTAACAGTAATCTAATTACCGTTTTTGCAATAGTAATCCCTTACTTTACTCGTTACTTGAAAAAAGTATTCGGATTACAGTCTGCGTTACTGTAATCCGCGTTACTGCCCATCTCTGATTATCTGTGAATATTTTCTTACATTTTTCATTTCAGCACTTTTATATTTGATATCTACCAACATGAACCCATTCAGGTCATATCAGTGAGCATTTATCAGGTTTAAACTGTGACAGAAGAAGGTTACTGACCTTGGTTTGTTGTGCAGCTCAGCAGTGAGATCAGAACTAAAGAGAAATGACACTCAGGTTGATTTGAGGTGAACATAAAGAAGAAATCCACACAAACTCACATTTCTGATTTTCTACAGCAACATGTTGTGTTCTGTTCTTTTTCAGAATTATCGACTTCGGGGTCACAGTAGAGCTCGAGTTTATCAAACCTGTTATACGGTGAGTACAGGTCAGTACTACTACTTTACACAGTGAACCCATGTTTTCACTATAGAGCTGTGTTCACATAATGAGTAAATGACTGAAAGACTAATTTGTAGATCCTTTATCCAAGAGCAAGTGGGTGGCTCCCGCCACTTTTTTGGTCAACCGACCCCAGCGAGTGAATCTGGATCCTGACCTCTCTTCCCCTCGCACTCTCAGCATCAGCTGTCCCAGGGCTGTGTACTAAGCACACTACTCTAGTCCCTCTACACATCTGGCTGCAGTCCCACTCTCCCAGACAACATCATTGACAAATTTGCCAATGACGCAACGGTGGTGGGGCAGATCACAGGGGAAATGAAGCGGTTTACAGAGATTAGGTCCTGAAACTTGGAGAATAGTGTGCATTAAACTACCTTGCATTTAACATCTGCAAGACCAAGGAACTCATCTGGTGAGTCTGTCTTTCCACAGGCCCCGCTAGTTTAGAGACTTATTCCTCATGAAGAAGGAAACCAAGACAGAACATCTTCAGGCGAAACAGAACTGCCTCTGCCCCCCTGCACATCAACGGTGAATGTGTAGAGCGAATGAAATCCTTGAAATTTAACACCACAGCGCTGGTTAAGAAGGCCTAGCACCGAATACACTTTCTAAGGGTGCTCAGGAAGGTGCAACTAAACACCCCACTGCTGGTGATCGTCTACAGATCCACCACCGAGAGCCTGCTGACCTATGCAGTGGCAGTGTGGCATGCTAGCTGCATGAAGGCAGACAGGAAGAGACTGTAGACGGTGGTAAACACCATCCATCCATCCATCTTCATCCGCTTTATCAGAGGCCGGGTCGCGGGGGCAGCAGCCTAAGCAGAGAAGCCCAGACCTCCCTCTCCTCAGCCACCTCCTCCAGCTTATCCGGGGGAACACCAAGGTGCTCCCAGGCCAGCCGAGAGATATAATCTCTCCAGCGTTTCCTGGGTCTGCCCCGGGGCCTCCTCCCGGTAGGACATGCCCGGAACACCTCACCCAGGAGGCGCCCAGGAGGCATCCTTGTCAGATGCCCGAACCACCTCAACTGGCTCCTTTCGATGTGGAGGAGCAGCGGCTCTACTCTGAGCCCCTCCCGGATGGCTGAACTTCTCACCCTATCTCTAAGGGAGAGGCCAGCCACCTTTCGGAGGAAGCTCATTTCTGCCGCTTGTATCCGCGATCTCGTTCTTTCGGTCACTACCACAGCTCGTGGCAATAGGTGAGGGTAGGGACGTAGATCGACCGGTAAATTGAGAGCTTCGCTTTTACACTTAGCTCCCTCTTCACCACGATGGACCAGTGCAGCGTCCGCATCACTGCAGCCGCAGCACCAATCCGTCTGTCGATCTCCGGCTCCCTTCTCCCATCACTCGCGAACAAGACCCCGAGATACTTAAACACAGCAAAAAAAATCATTGGCTGCCCCTTCCCTTCTTGTCTGCCATCTATAACTCCCGTTGTCTCAGCAGGGCCAGAAACATCTTCAAGTACACAACCATCTTCTTAACCTACTGGCCTCTGGTGCTTCAGCTCCATACAGGCCAGAGCAAACAGACTGGGATATAGCTTCTTCCCCAAAGCTATCACCATACTCAACTCAAACTTGCACAAAAGTAATTTGCACTAAAAATTGTGCTCAAATCGTCTGTGTCATCATTCTCTGGCTGGCTGTGTATTTGTATTTATATTATTTGTATAGTTATATTATTGTTGATCGTGGCTCAAGAGTTGGGAGTTCGCTTTGTAATCGGAAGATTGCCGGTTTGAGCCCCGGCTCAGACAGTCTCGGTCGTTGTGTCCTTCAGGAAGACACTTCACCCGTTGCCTACTGGTGGTGGTCAGAGGACGCGGTGGCGCCAGTGTCCGGCAACCTCGCCTCTGTCAGTGCGCCCCAGGGTGGCTGTGGCTACAATGTAGCTTGCCATCACCAGTGTGTGAATGGGTGGATGACTGGATGTGTAAAGCGCTTTGGGGTCCTAAGGGACTAGTAAAAAAACGCTATACAAATACAGGCCATTTACCATTTTACTGCATATTTTTTTATAATGTGCTAAGTACATGTGCACTTTTATGGAGCTGTTTTAAATCTTGTTATGCTGTGTATAATGACAATAAAGGCTTTCATTTTAATTTTATCTTTTCACTGCCTGCTGTGTTTCCTCGACTCCTGAGCAAAGATAAAGAGTCAGTTCAGACCTGCAGTTGGTCCTCATGGTGTTTTGAACTTGAATTCAGCCTGATTTGTTTTTCATGTCTTCTCCTCCATCATCAGTTATCAGGAGAGCAGACAGTCAAAGTACAAGAATTCAAACAAACACAGAGATTCTACTTACAGAGCAGACACAGCACAGATGTTTCCTTCATCGTCCTTCTCTCATTTGAGCTTTTTTTCATTTCTGTCACTGACACCAAGTAAAGCCCGCCCTCTTCCTCCGAGCACCAGCTTTCTATTGGCTCAAAGACAGTGGGTAACTAAATTCGTATCAAAAATGCAAGATACAAACTATAAACATGCATCGTTTATGCAATGAGCTTCCTCAGACATTTGGCAATTCACACAGCTGGATAGAAAAATCAGAAATAAGTCAGATGTCCTCTGGTGTCATTGATCTGCAGTTTGGTTGATGAACAAATCCATGTCCATGTAGTGGACGTCCCCCTCAGTGAGAGAGGCAGATATGAGCTGAAACACAGGAATCAAACCAGGGACGCTGCTGTTATGGAGCTGAACTGGAACCATTCAGACACTGAGGCCCTCTGAACACATTTTAATTACAGCTGTGCAGAGACACACTGATGACTGACTGGAACACTATGATTCACATTTTACATTAACACCATCCTCACACATGGTTTATATATGGCCACTAGAGGGAGATGTTGGACTTTAAACACTAACATGGATAAAAGCTGATTATCAAAGTGAGGTTTCAACACAACTGAGTGTGATGCTCTTGATGTTTGCACAAGTCCATAAATTTCTTCTGAAACACCTGTGCTCTTCTGTTGGGTTTTTCTTTGTCAAACTCTTCTAAAATCGGGGCTTGAACCGTGTATATATATACATGCATATATCATAATAATATCATTATTAATACATATCAATCTGTTTCACAGACTTACATTTTATTAGAATGTCTCTTTTATCATATGTTTGCACTAAGTGCCATAGCAATTTCCTAATGTTGTAAATCTGCTCAACATTTGGCATTAAACCCTCTTCCTGATTTCTGACTCAGCTGAGACTGAAGAAGTCACTTGGATGAGTGACGAAACGTTTCTCCCACTGAAAATGTCCAGATGAACAGAATCTCCCTTGATTGAGCATCAGCACTACCGTGTCTATGTTGTGTCTGGTGAAGGTAGCCGGACTCCTTTTTAGAACTAGTTGAAATTTGAGGTCATATTGTGAGCTGTTAACCTCCAGGTTAGCCTGCACTGTATAGGTAGTAGGGCTGCCATGATTAGTCGACTAGTCACGATTACGTCGACTATCAGAATCGTCGACGCGTCGTTTGAAGCTTTGTAAGATCACAAAAGATGCAGGAATAAGTTGTAGGATTTAAGAGTGTAACAACGGACTGAAACAAGATGGCAGCACTGCATGTACAAGGATGCCAGCTGCCGTTAAACCCCGAAGAAGAAGTAGCTGTGTCCCAGAATTCATAGCGCAGCCCAGCTCAGTTTCCAACAATGGCGGCAGCTAGTTAGTTTTAATATTACTCTTATTTTTCTTTCTGGATCACAAAATAAACGTTTAACATATTTGCAGGCAAGCACGTAGCTGTGTAAACCACAAATATCTGCTCAGTTTATCAACACAGCACATATTTTCAAAAGAGCTCCGACGTTTTAGGAGACGTCTGTTACCCACTAGTTCGATAGCTAACCGGGGGCAAGGCTCACTAGAGCCCGTGAGAACACTGGACTCCCGGCAAATCATTTTCAACCCACCGCCGTCTTTCGCTACTCAGGTTAAACATGATATATTAGTCACTTAGATAACTTAAAAATGTTATTGTTTGGCTTTTTTTTTGTATTTTATTTGTTCCTGAGTAAATCGGTTTGGCTGAGATTAAAGTTGTAGTTTTTACACAGCTGAATAAATATGGGCTCAAAATGTGGTCATAAATATTTTGTACTTGTAAATCAGGATTTGTATGTGTAAAAAAGATTTTTATGTATAAAAAGAATTTGTGAGTGCGTGAAAAAGATTTGTATGTGTAAAAAGAATTTGTGCGTGCGTAAAAAAGATTTGTGTGTGGACTTAGCCAAAAGCCCCCCTGCAAGTTACAAGTACGAATTTTGACCCTATTTTTCTTCCTGTCATCTGATTGGTCAATGTCATGTCAATCACAAATGTAACAATCCAATCAGAGAACAGATGGGTTTGGCTGTCGGAGGGGCACTTTTTGAACTGTAGGTCCTTGAAGGGTAATACAGTTTGAAGCTGGAGGATCTCTATATAAATATCCGATAGCAGCTAGGTCCGCTAACTTTCAGCAGCTGTTGAAAGGATAAAGTTGTGGTATATCAGTGGTTAGAAATACCATTATTACTTTAGGATTAGTTTAACACAAAGTCAGGGCTGACCTGGGACCATTGCTGAGTCACAGTGCGCAACATAAAGGTCCTTTCACATCGGATGCAGGATGTGCTGCTAATGCTAATTGCTAACTAAACGCAAAGGATCCAGAATTTCTTGCACTGGCTGCTGAGCTCTGTGGGTTTTTGCAGCAGCTCTACCTGTACTAGATGCACCTGCTCCTTGTCGTTTCTATCTCTGACTTTATGTCCGCTACAAGAGTTTCTGGTTTTTTGGCTAGTTCTTCAAATGTTCAATAAAAACATGTATGCTAATTCATAACGAAGAAAGCTTTGTAATGAAGACTGTCATTTCCAAAACACTGCCCCCCCCGGTCCGCAGCGCTGTATTAAACACGTAGACCTGTGACACAAAAATCACCAAACTCAGACGACCACAGACTGTTTTTCCTTCGTGGTGATGAAGGAAAATGCTGGGTTGGCATGTAAAAGGGCATTTATTCCCTTCAAAGACCTGCAGTTCAAAAAAAAGCGCCCGTCGGACAGCCAAACCCATCTGTTCTCTGATTGGATTGTTACATTTGTGATTGACATGACATTGACCAATCAGATGAAAGGAAGAAAAATAGGGTCAAAATTCGTACTTGTGACTTGAAGGGTTTTTTTTGGCTAAGTCCACACACAAATCTTTTTTACACACACACACAAATCTTTTTTACGCATGCACAAATTCTTTTTACACATACAAATCTTTTTTACACACACACAAATCTTTTTTACACATACAAATCCTGATTTACAAGTACAAAACTGATTTACAAGTACAAAATATTTATGACCACATTTTGAGCCCATAAATAAACGTCAAGCAGACAACTGATTATCAGAAGTGTGAGATGCTCGAGAATATACTGGTGTCCTGTTTTATTTTAGATAGCAAGGAGTTTATTAAACTTCACCGAAACAATCCGCAAATTTCATTAAAATTTAATAAACTATCATCTTGTCTTTGTGATAGTTATATAAGAGCAGATGCTGCTGGTGCAATAAGCTGTACGTTTTACGTCCAATGGATGCACGATCTGACTAGTCGACTAATCGCAAAAATAATCGGTGACTAGTCGACAAACGGTACTTTTACTCCGCTACATTTGCAAAATTCAACTCCTTACTTTAAAAAAAAAAATTAGTTTAACACATTACATAACATGCCGTCAGTGGCGTTTCCGGTAACTTTTTTACCAATGAGACGTGGCCATACAGTCACATGACCAGTTTGAAACAGTGGCGGGCAGAGCGGCCCAAGCGTTTCAAAGTAGCGGACACACGGAAAGAAGAAATATGATGGCAGAGTCTACGCTAGAGCTGAAGAGGACGAACATCTTTGGCCTCACATACAAACAATGTTTCGCTTAAAAGCAGCACAAAAGAACAGCTATATCTGCAGTGTCGGTGTCTTCAGTGAGAGCCGAAACAAACCAGCGTGAAACAACTCAACTCGTTTGACCTGAGGAAACGGTAAGTTTTCTCTAAATATCTTTTTAGCTGTGGTTAGCTGGATGTCAGTCTTATGTTACAGCAGCTGTGTCGAGCTGGAGCTGCGAGTCATATTTCCGGCCCTACGTTTGTAGTGAGATAAGTTTGTGGGTGTTTTGTGCAGCTTCGGCTGTCTTTTTAGCTGCTCGCTGGTTAGCTAGCGTGAGCTATAAGCTAACAGCTAGCCTGGTTAATGACGCTAGAGTTCAACACACATGCAAACAGCTCGTCTTTACTGCTTTAACTGTTAAAACAGAACACAATACTGCGGCTGACAGGATTTATTATGTGAAACAGCAGCTTGTTTAGTTTAAACAGTCTGCATTAAGCTGGGCAAACACTGTGCGAGTTTTTTCAGTCACGTTATTGACTATGTGCACGTTAGCATATGCTACTTCCGGTGCAAAAACTCCTGTGTGGAGCTTTGTTTCCGGTGTCCTATTCGCGCCTTGTTTACGGTCCAAAACAAGTTAAGCAAATGAATGAATCAAGCGGCGATTTACATTTCTATAGATGTCTTGGGCATTTACGCAATATATCTGTAAATGATGTTCATGGACTTGTCGACATTTTTCCCCCACGCCTCAGAGCAAAAAGACAAAAGGGATTCAAATGTTATATTTCTCAGCTGTCCCTCGTTTATGGCGGGTGTTATGTTCTAAAAATAACCAGCGATAGGTGAAATCAAGTAGCCAATTTTATTTTTTGATGCGTGGACATCGTGGACATCAATACTGCACTTCAGAGTCACACTGCTAGCGATCGATGCAGCGATTCTGTACTGTACAGGAGAGACGTCACGGAGGAGATCATCTGCAGCGATCAGGACGCAGGACACAATGTGACATAAAAATAAGCATGAAAACTTGCACTAAAAAATCCGCAAAACAGCGAGGTGAAAGGTGAACCGCGTTATAGCGAGGGACCACTGTAATTTTGAAGGTAAGTCACAACATACCCTTCATACATACTAATGTATAGAAACCCTCACCAGCAGTCGTTCATTTTTTGTGTGGCTTTTTTCACGGTTTGTTAACATGCTGTGTAGGTGTGGACATAACGGGAAACATCTGTGACTGTTGTTCATCTGTAGTTTGAATGCTGATCATTTGCTTGTTTAAAGAATAAGACCAGTCACTATACAGAGATGTGCTTCTGAATGTGGACGATGTGTCTTATGCTGCAGTGATGCAGTTCTGCTTGTGTTGAGTGATGCAAACAACCGATCGATCTAAACTCTTTAAAATGTCAATCACGTGGTTACCGGCTACCGGCTACCGGCGAAAATAATGGAGGAAATCGGGACGGTAAGCCAACTTCTGTCTTAGCGCATTTGCGCCGCTGTGTGTTTTTGTGGTCTTCTTTTGCGGCTAATTCAGTGAATTTTGGTCTGATCGTGGTGAAACTTGGTGTGTGGAGTCAGTGATAGCTCTGGGAGCTAACCAGCCTATCTTTAACCGGTTACATGAAGTCTGAAGAATTTCTGGTTCGGTTTTGTTTATTTAGCGGACTTCTGCGCATTTACGTAACTGCTCGTTTAATCGCGGCTTATTTTCGGTGTGTTTGTAGAAATGGTTTATATGACATTTTAGCTGAGATTCTGAGGTTTCTGTGGATACCACACATGTCTGGACTTATATTTCTCAACCCGCGTTTTGGACATGATTTTGGAGTATATCTTCGCAGTAGCGATTCACCGCAAAGTAAAGCTACCGGAAATGTACAACCCCACATCCGGCCTCAAACCAGGAAGTTAGCATTTTCTCGTGCACATAGTCAATTCCGCTCCTGATCAAACTGTACAATTAAATCGCAGGGGTTAGAAGTTCATAGGTCACGATGCAAGGTTTCACACTATACGGCCTGATGCTCTGATGCGACCTGAGTACTCAAACTGTGCGTCCATAACATGAAGCTTATCATACAAAATCTGTCCCTCGCTCTCCCTCTCTGTCTTTCACTCACTCAGACACACATCAACTCTGCTAAATTACTAATGAAAAACATTGACCAGGCAGCTGTGATTGAGCAGCAATGTCCATCCAACTCTTGGTTGTTGTCGTGGATTTCAAACTGGTTTGATTATCATGCGACCATACGATTGATGATTGGGAGCATGTATACTACACGATGCACACACGATTAAGGCAAAACACGGCCGATCCCCAAAACTGTTGCGCGACTGAAAAATCGTCTCAAAATGGGCCAAAAATCGCACAGTGTATGGGCAGCTTTTGGAGGCTAGCTCCAAACAAACATCTGCAGCTTGGCAGTGTATACAGCACTATGATGACCAGACCTAATTCTTTTGAAAACCTTACGTCTTTCCACAGGTCTCCACTTCATCAGACATCACCTAGACACAGAGCTGGATGAGGCCAGGACAAACAGCAGCCTAACCGACGAAGATGATGGATTCATGGGGTCAGGAAAGCCAGAAGCAGAGGAACTGGAGAGGTACCTTTCATGTCCATTCACTGGAGGTGTGGATCTATTGCATGGCTTTCCTCACATCAAGAAGCTGTCGATCAAAGTCAATACAGCTCTTCCTGCATCTGCAGCCTGTGAGAGACTTTTTAGTCATGCAGGACTCCTGTTCACTGCCAAACGGTCACAGCTTCACAGCAAGAACCTTGAGAGCCAACTGCTGTCTGATTTGATGTTACAATTAAAAATGTTTGTGTTTTTATCTGAAGAGTTTATAAATATCTGGTTTCCACTGTATATTTGATGAATGTCAGCACAAAGAGGGAGAGAGAGGAACAAGAGCAGGTGAGACAGACATGTTAGTCAAATGGTTGTTTACCAAAAGTATCACCGTATCATAGGTACTCATGTATCTCGTACCTAGTGTTTCTTTTTAGGTTTGTTATTTTTCAAATTCTATATTTATTAAGTTATGCAGGCTTGTTTGCACAACAAGGCTAAATAATTATATAAACTTTTCTGAATCTAAATAGTGGACTTTGGTAGAATTAAAAAATAAGTGTAGTGCAGGTCTATGATGGTTTTTAGTGCTACTATCATCTAGTTCTGGTTCTAGTTCTGTCTTGGTTAAATCCTAAGTAGTCCTGATTTTGAACTGTTGTAGTCCTGTTTTAATTCCAGATCAGTTCTGGGTCTGGTTGAATTAGGGTTTAGTCCCTGTGTCTTGATACAGCCCTGATTTTGCTCTGCCTTGCTGCTTAATTTAAAAACTAGTTTAAGGTGTCCTGCATATGTGATATATATTTTTCCCTATATGAAGTCATTCTTTTTTTGAACAAAACTGAAAACAGAGGCAATTGATCTTTCAGCTGAAGCTGAACCACCATTTCACTGAAGAAACAATTTATGGTAAAGTGAGCCATACACATATGTACATCCACGTAGTGGAAATTTGTATTTGTCTTTTTATAATTAGTTTTACTCTGATTTCAGTGTTTATTTGTGAGTGTAGTTTTTACATTTTTACGAATTACATTGTGTTAATCCACTGTCTATACTTGAGGGTATTTTAGTATACAAAATACGTTTTGTTAGAATGTCTATTCTTGTGGAATTTTAGCACAGATTGTGTTTTTTTTGTTTTTTTTATTCCTGCTGTCCACCTTGGGAATAAACTTTTCCTGATTATACCTGTTGCATCTCTTTGTCATTTGTTTCTGATTTACTTAATCCCTCCTTGTATTTAAAAGAACCACCCCTAGTATGACATTCTGGCGCATCAGCTGTAGTCTGTTATGTTGAAGTTGCCTCGTTCTAATGTTTTCTCTGAGGCTGCTGTAAATGTGAATATATTTACTGTGGGTTTTGCTTGAAAAAGCTTTACGTTGTGAAAAAATGAAATCTTGAAATTAGAATTGTTGTGCCTTATTTTGTGGATCTTTTTACATATATTCCTTTTGAAAATACTAAAATTTGTATATTTATTTATTTTTGATTGTCTGATAGCATTTATTTATAAAATAAATCGGACATTTCAAACAGTTACTCGGTAGATACTCTTACTTGAGTAGCCTTTTCACCAAGTACTTTTTTACTCTTACTCGAGTAACTTTTTTGACGACTACTTTTTACTTTTACTTGAGTAATAATATTTTAAAGTAATGATACTCTTACTTGAGTACAATTTTTGGATACTCAACTCTGATTATTCACTACCTCTGAGAGGCAGGTCTGTAATTATGAGAAGCAGAAACAATTTACACATGGTTATATTTATTTGGGATCGATTCAAGGTGACAAAATCTGTGTCAACAGTTTCAGGAAGTCAGAGCTTATGATTAAAAAAAAAAAAAAAGAGTACAGCTACAGGAAATGTTGGAATAAAAAAAAACACACATTAAGTACTAACACAAGTGGATCTTTGTCAGGAAAATATTTATATTTTGCACAGTAACAGACTGAAGAGTCTTCTTCATGGAAGTTCAATAAAGCTGAATCGTTTCAGGTCAAGGGAGGAAATGTTGGACTCTGCAGCTACATAGAAATGTTTTTTTTATTGGTTTCATTTTAATATAATTACATTTAAAACGAGTTAAATACCAGCAACATGTGATCAAAGGATCCTGAGTAATATCAGAGAAATACTGTTTATATTCCAAACAATTTTGTCCTCTTTTCTGATGAAATATGTAAATTACCGTAATTGTCGGGCTATAAGCCGCTATTTTTTGCACAAGCTTTGAACCCTGCGGCTTTTAGTCAGGTGCGGCTTTTCTATGGATTGTCCATGATTTTTGTGATATCGTAAGAGGATTTGTTTTGTTTGTTCCACTGTTGTACGGCACTACGTTGCCTGGCGGAAGGGCATGTGATCAGACACACAGTATCGGGGTTCAAGAGTGGTATGTTGGTCACATGTCCGTCCACCAGGCAACGTAGTGCCGTACGAAGTAGCGCGAAAAACAAACTTCAAAGTAGCGCTACGCGTTCAGTGGGAGGCGTGGATGACGAGCGGAGATAAACTTGCGAAAAGCAAGTTATGCCCAACTCCACCAGTGGATTCTGACAGCGTGGAAAAGTGTGAAAACATCCACGATCACCAACGGATTTCGAAGGGCTGGACTGCTGCATGATGGAGAGGAGGACACCGCCACAAAGCACAGTACATGTTTCGTACTTGTAATTACCGGTACTTGTACATATACCTAAAAAGTTATGCAAATATGTACCCCTAACTTGTTTTTCAAAATATTAATAAAAGGGATGTGTCTCCAAACAGCCATCTCTTTCCTGACAATTCCCTTGCATATTCCCCGTGCATATTCTCTTACATATGATAAGTCAACATTGAAACACCTGCGGCTTTTAGTCAGGTGCGGCTAATGTTATGTACAAAACAGAATTTTCCCCTGATTTTAGCTTGTGCGGCTAATATTCAGGTGCGCTTTGTAGTCCAGAAAATACGGTAAATACAAAATCTGGACATGTCTGACAGATACCTGCTAAATGTTTAATATTACTGATTTCTGTCTTTCCACGTTTTCAGTGACACGATTGAAAGCAAAGCACACAAATCACTGTTAAGCTGACATTTCAAACAGGCTGCAGTTCAACAGGAGGCTGGTATGAATCCTGACTCTGTGGTCGTTTATGTTTTCTGTAGATCAAAAAACCAACAACAGCAGCAACAAGAAGCAGAGCAGGAACTGACAGTCCAACAATCAGTCCAACAGATCCATCCTCCTTCCCTCCAGCCTCCTTCCCTCCATCCTTCTTACCTCCATCCTCTGTGTGTCCTCCTGTGTGACCTGCAGGTGAGAAACAGGTGTGAGGTGTCAGCTGTCAGGTAGGTGATGAGTGAAGAACAGAACAGAATCCATTTCCTCTTCAAACTGCTGTCAGACATTATCTACTGCACTATGATCACATCACTCAGACCAGCTGCTTTCTACAAAGTCTCATCAACAACATCTTTAGAAACAAACATCAACAACCAGGAAGCAGCTTCACCTCTGATCACACACACACTCAACTCTACTCACTCACCTGGAGGATCAACACTCAGGTTGATGATACTGATGGGATCAACATCTAAAAACAGCTCTCTTCCTGCGTTTAGTTTCTCTCTGGGCGACACGACACTCGTATGTTCCAGTGTCATTAGTCGTCACATTCTTCAGAATCAAAGACACGTCTCCATCCTTCATCTGACTGTCCAGCAGCTCGACCCGGTTCCTAAATGATCGATACTGGTTTTCTGGATCCAACTGCTCATCCCGGAACAGAAGCACATATTTCTCTCCCAGATCAGGTCTGCTCCACTCTAGAATAATGTTGTTGTTGTTGTTTGGAGCATGACATGGCAGAGTGACGCTCTTTTGTCCAGGCTCAGCTGTGACGTTTTTCTGCTCTGAAAGAGGAAACAACACAGAAAGGTTAAAGGTCAAAAAACAACGACTCACTTCTACACCAAACAATGAGAATGAAGGTCACTTGTGTCGAACCTCATTTTTTACTGGCACTGCTTTAAAAGTTGTTATAATAGAAGAATGTCTCACTTTGTTACCTACCTACAATAAATAAGGAGCTAATTGAGATCTCATGTTACTGGTGAAGCGGAAACTTTAAGCAACAGTCTGATCATTTTTCTGTATTTCAGTGTTTGGGCTCAGACACAATGTTCCCATCTGGTTACGTGTTTCTGTTTGGACAGAAAATGCAAAATTTCACCCACTGCAAACATGCTTTAAAATCCCAACTGTACATCAATGGACGAGGATGACCCTTGGGTTGGGTCAATACTGATTGGCTGATTAAGGGTCAGCACAAGTACGCAGAAAAAAAGCACAGAGTGGCTGCAGTGGACACTCATTGTTTTCACTTCAGCTCTTTGTATGTTATAACTTGACTCTTCTCTGTGGTTGGCTGAAGATCAACAAACAGCACAAGGAAGATTTGCCCACAGACCGGTTGTATCACATACACTGCCTCCATCAACATCAAACACTGTGCAGGTAGATGAGCCGTCCGTCTGCCTTCATATTACTGCACTGAAGCATAAAAGCAGCAAAGCAGTGGCAGCTTCAGATGCCACTGCTTTGCTGCAGCAGCTGCCTCAGAGGTGATGCCACCACCTGCTGAGCAGAGCTGTTGTGATTAAACACTGAAGGATATTAATCACATGCACATTTGTGCAACCACACACAAGAACTTGAGTTGTGGTTCATTTGTGAGACTCTGGAGAGATACAGACGACACTGACAAACGAGTTCAGTACGAAGAATCTACATTTCCTCATGCTCCGGTAACTTCAGGGTTAATTTGGGGTTTTCTGTACTACAGATGTGTAGTTAAACAGCTATGAAATAACCACTTACTGACTGAGCAATCGTCCAGCAAATATCATCAATATTCCTATAATCCATATAAATTCTTACACACACCTGTTGCTATTTTTGAGCGGATGGTGTCCTTTAGGGTCAATAGACCTCCAACATCTTATTCTGACTCCTTGAATAACTTTGAGCAGATAAGCATCCAGGTAGCAGACCAGCCTCAACTATAATCCATCATATTCATGTGTCTTACTGATAAAACTGTGGAATTAAAACTCACACAATAAGTGTTTGTGAGCTTTTCTTGATTCCTTTAAATAGGATACATTTTATTAACAGCTCTTCTCCAGTCTCACTGACCAAGACGTGCACACATTTATACAGCACGTTTTACACTGAAAGACAGTACAGAGCCTTTCCTCTACATCTGCTGATTATCTACAGCAGATTTTATGTATAACCTCTACATATTTTTAATAACCTTGTATAGTTTATCCTTCCTTTGCACAATCAGCTGCTGTTAATCACTGTGACTGTTTTGATGTTGCCAACACATCTGTTTCATGTGAACATGTAAGTGCATCCTTGAGTAGTTTTGGGCGACCGTTTCATGACCACACAAGGAAAATGCTACTTGTCTATCTGATCTACAGTATTTGGGTACATGAATCTAAATAACATAAAGACACCCTCGATATGTTGAACTCTGCAGTACAAGACCAAGTTCTCAGAGTGCAGCGTATTTAACAATTCACAAACAGTAGCAATGCAGATCAGTAGCTTCTTCCATCTGAAATGGGAAGTCAGCAATTTCTGCTTCTTAGTCAGAATTACTTTCAAATAGAAATACAAAATGAGGCAGTGCACACAAACAGTATCAAACCTAAAACGTGTAATCTGTACTTTCACTTTTGTGCTATTGTTAGCATTGTGCTGTACGGCTAGTTACAGATGGAAATGCGAATAACAGAATAACAAATCAGTGAGAAATCAAATCAGTGAGATCTCCAGCATGTAACAGGTCTTCTGTTTCCATCCACATCCATGGACTCCACTTAGCTAGACGCAACATAAATAGTGTTTTCTTTTCTTTTATGACTCGTACTGGAAGGAAGTTAGCTCAGGAGTGACGTCACAGTACAACCTCCATCAGACCTCTGAGGTTAAATAAGCGTAACAAGATTTAAAAATTTAAGCTTTTACTAATGTTAACAGGCACTGCTGCCATCTTGGATGGTGAATTCAGGATTATTGGGGATTTTCACAGGTGGTATTTGAAAGCTGAATTTCGTACTGTAACTCGTTACCGGGTTACATAAAAATAATTCACGCTCCATCTTAGTTTTTATGTCAGAGCGAAACTGATTTTGGTCTCTCATAATTAAATCTCACCTGCAGAGACAAACACGAAGAGATCGACAAACAGCAAAGTGGAGAAAAACAAAAAAGATGTTCGGCGAGACATTTCCGCAGCCTAGCTAGCTAACACTTCCACCCAAATATTAGCGGACGTCACATCCGTGTCTTGGAGACAGAGTGTACTATCATTTCATTTTTTGGGGATAGTTTTCAATTATATTTATATTTTGTAATATATTATAATCATGGAGAGGCTACAACAGCTCGAGACGAGAAAGAAATTAAAAGAAACAAAGGCAAAAACAAAAAACTGAGTTCTACTTCCTGCCTTGACTTTTTCTACTGGAATAAAAGAGCTGATGCAGAGTTTTTATCTAAGTGGTGACGCCTGCCGTTCAGGAGAAAACTGCAGAAAAATTGCTATTTGACGCAGTCATGTCAGGTTGATTTGGGTTACAGAGATTCGTATTATTGGGTTTTTATTCACTGATGTGATGATGGGGAACTGGGGATTAACTTCTGAAAGTCACAGAGAAACTTTGATATCTCAGTGAACTGCAGATAAAATTCGATAAAATCCAAACACTTAGATACGAAAGCTGAGCTAAGACTAGGCTAGCTTTCACTGAGAGTTTGGTTATCTGATAGCTTGGTCCATTTTTAAAATTTGAATATATTGAAAAAGTAATGAAAAGTAACATAGCACTAGTTTATTAAACAGCAATGCCTAAGCAGTCCTTAGTTTCGAGAAGAATAATCTTTAATCTGTCCTGTTCTCTTTCTTACATCTTTAATCACTGAGTTTCGCTCCATGAGAAACAGTCCATCCCTGATGAATGAGAACCAGTGTTTTCTGATATTTGTTGAGATGTTTGAAACATTTACTTTGAAATTACCTGTCACTTCCATCCATCCATTCTCTTCAGCCTATCCTTATCAGGGTCGCAGGCGGAGCCTATCCCAGTTGTCATAGGATCAGACCCATCACTGAAAAACACAAAACTAAAGTTACTCTACAGTAGAGCTAGATAGATGCCGAATTACTGCAACTTTAACTTGATTGACTTTTGCAGCACGAACACGTGACAGGAATAACAGAAATGCAGACAGGTCTATAAATGTTTTGGCAGCATCAGCTGGGAGGAAAGCAACAAGCTGCAGCCCAAAGATGATCTGGGTTGACATTAGCTAGAAATTCACCTCATAGCCTCATGTGACAAATCAGCATCAGTCACATGGGTGTATCAAACAGGGGCTGCAGAAAGAAAAATAGACACATATGAGAAAAGTGACCCCTTGAACCCAAATCCGCTTGACAAGAAGTACTTCAAATTTTGAAAACTATCCTGGGAAAACGTTCTTACCTATGACTAAAACCTGGAGAGTGGAGTAAGCTCTGCAGTGTGGTGGCAGATTTCTTTTCTCGTGTATTAATCACATATTTAATCATATCACATTAGTTATAGTAATTTCACTTTCTCACTTAGTTGTATGCATGTTCACTACAGAGGGGCCTTGTGCTCTACACACACAGTGAGACCATTGTAAGGGAGACATTAAATAGATAGCGAGACTCCTTTTGCTTATCGAGGGATGTGGATGTTTAGGTAGGGGCCCTGTTATAAAGTTGAAGGTCTACAGGCATCCTGCTTGTAGGGAGGTGACGGGTGGTCATAACTTTCCTTGGATTGGGGGGGGAGTCGAGGATGAGTTGGACTGAAGGTATAGAGATAATTGTTCATGGGCGGTGTCTTTCCTCAGAAAACTGTTTGGTGTTTGACCTGAACGTTTTCTCCACACTGCAATGTGTTTATTAAACCCACTTCAAATCAAGCTCACTGGGTGTGTTGCAGGTTATTGTTAAAATTTCCATAACAGCAGCAAATAAAGCCCAGCAGAGGGATGTACTTCCTGAGGCAGCTGAAGAAATTCAACCTGCCAACACGGACGATGATGCAATTCTACACTGCAATCATCGAGTCCATCCTCACCTCCTCCATCACCGTGTGGTACGCTGGAGCCACTATCAAGGACAAGCAGAGACTGCAGCGTGTTGTGCGCTCTGCTGGGAAGGTGATTGGCTGCAGACTCCCATCTCTGCAGGACCTGTACACCTCCAGGACACTGGGGCGTGCAGCTCGGATCACAGCTCACCCTTCTCACCCTGGACACAGTCTGTTTGACCTGCTCCCCTCAGGCAGGAGGCTCCGGTCCATTCGCACCAGAACCTCTCGCCATAAGAACAGTTTCTTCCCCTCTGCTGTTGGACTCATGAACAATAACCATATGACTGTTCACACCACTAACACATGACCCTACACTGTGTTCACTGCATCATTCCATGTTTGCACTGATCACCACCTCACTCATGTATATATCTATCTACTTAGAACTTTTAATTCTTATTTTTATGTTTATTTAAGCGTTGTTTGACAGTATGTTCGCACTAAGTACCGCAGCAGTTTCCTAATGTTGTAAACCTGCTCAACATTTGGCAATAAAACCCTTTCTGATTCTGATTCTGAAATGAGCATTCCTTTAAATGGTGAGCAGTAGCTTTCCATATAGTCTGTTTTACACCTCGACCAAACAACAAATACAAAATTAAAAAATAAGTTAAAAATCAAAACCTCTCTTCCAGCAAACATTTAAAAACAAACCTCAGATGTAATGTTAAGTCTTTTGTATGATTTGGTGTATCTCAAATTTAAAAAAAAGGAATAATCCAAAAAGTAGTTATATTAACACTAAAACACACAAGAAAACAAAGTAAAATGTTCCCCCCAAACAAATCGTATAAATTCCAAAAGCCCAAATAAAATCCTAAAAGAGACAAAAGACAAACAAAACAGAAAGCAGAAAGTCACCATAAAAACAGCAACAATAAAGTTAAACTGGAACCCAAACATGGAAAACCTGAAACTCAGTCCTATGAAAACTACAAAGGAACAAACACTCAATATTGTCAGAAATACACCCACTATTACAAAGCATAAAGCAATTAAAATTCAGCCAAATAAAAATCAAAAACAGAAACCAAACAGAAAAGACTGAAAGAGAAATCTCCAAGGCAACTCAAAATCCCAGGAGCTAAATCAGGGATCATGTCAGAATCTCCAACACAAATAGTGCTCTCACTACATTTCCTGTTTGTCACTGAGGTGATTTTCTTCTTCATATTGTGCCAGATAAAGTCTGACAGCTTTGAATTAAAACACATTGAATTAATTTCATATTATGTATTTTCACAGATGAAACCAGCCAACAGTAAATCAGATGCTTCACACTAACTCCACATGACATTCATCTGTAACCAGTAAAGTGAAGCTTTAATCCTGGTTCAGATGGATTAACATGAACAATCTGTTAATCCACTGAAGCTCACAGACTTCAGTCAACCTGTCAGATTATCTAAAAGACTGAAAGACGTCATTTTAAACACTTACTGTTGTTCTGAAGGATCTCTGAAACCCTCAAACACTCTTCTGATCATCAGGATGGAAAATTATCCACTGAGAGCAAATAGAAAAAAGAAAGGAAACAAACTTTGACGATAGTGATTTGGTCTCTGGCTGCACTAAACAGCCCCAGTGAACAATCTAACCTGTATTTCCTTGTCAGCTGTTTCATACGACACACCTTAGACCAGTTTGGCTTCATAGCATTCCCGGACTGACTCAGCTGACTGGATCTGAGCGTGTATTTGACAAACAAATACCACAAACACACCTAAAGTAGCAGAGAGGTGACAGCAACAGGAAGTTAATTCTCTGGCACAGGTGGATGTGTAGACTTTGTAGACTGTCTGTGTGTAGAGTCGAGATAAATGATGAATGAAGGGTCTCATGACAAAATGATAATAATAAAAGTCAAAGGTGTCTTTGTATCCAACAAATATAGACACTAATATAAGAACATAAATAAAAGAAGAACAGTTAATATTAAACACACATTACAGAAAATGTCAATGAATTATTCTAAAATATAATGTTGTACCTCTAGCGTGTACTGATTAACGTAAAGGTTGCTGGTTTGATTCCAGCTGGAGACACAAATCACTTTAGGACTGTCAGGAAGGGCATCAGGTGTAAAACTGCAAATCAAAATAAGGGGCACTAACTGCTGTGGGGTCATCATGTGACCAGGAGCAGTCAAATGTAACTACTTTCTCTTTTACTCAACAGTGTTGAATCTAACAATGTTGTTACTTTCATCTGTACAAAGTTTGTGTAAATAAGTTCTCACAGACAGAAAATCTGTGACAGCACCTCCCACCTGACCACTTCAGAATCAGCTGATGATATTTGTACAATCATTTAGTAAAGGTTTTTAAATACTACATATATATTGGGAATTACATACCCTTGCACTAAACAGCAGTGTTGGTTAAAATATGTCTATCATTTTGTGCCCTCATAATTATAGTTCAGGATATACATACATGACATTTTCAGGACTAAAAATCTTTGTTAAACTCTGTTTCCAAGTATTCTGAATGTTGACATTAGAATACAAAAACAAAACAACAAAAAAAAAAACAAAACAAAAAAAAAACAATTTCCCTCGGGATGAATAAAGGATAATCAATCAATCAATCAATCAATCTATGAAGATCTGAAGGAATCTGTAAAAACAGTTTTGTGGTGAAGTGAGTCACATAAAGAGTGTCACATTTCATAAAAGCCACAGTTTTGTATATCCTGGTCAGACTGGTTCAGCTGACAGTGTTTGTTTGTTGTTGGTACAGCTGGACTCTGGGTGTGTCAGTGTATATCATCATATGAGCTTCAGTAAAAGTAAATTCATCAAGGACTAAATGATTAATTGGATACCAGATACTGATAATGAAAATCTTTTCTTCTTTTCTAGTTTATAACTCCTCTACTGAAACTCGTCAGCATGATTAGTTAAACGACAGCAGGACAAATGTGATGAAACTCAGCAAGAGAGAAGAGACGAGGAGCAAAGTGTGACCAATAGAAGCAACGTCACAAGGTCACATTGTTTCTTTATGCTTGCAGTAAAACAACAACAGAAAATAAACTGTTTACAGTCAGTAAACACTTTGAATCAGTCTCTGGACATAAAGGCCAAACACTGTTGAATTCATAGTAAAGGGCTGAGGATGCTGAGGGAGCTGCAGCGCCCCCTGATGGATGATAGAAAACCACAACCAACAAACTGACATGACTCAGTTGCACAAATAAATAAAAAGTTTTAAAACACATCTGTCTTTGCTATCAGCAGAGCAGAGCTACTGAATTATTACTTCACATTTCGTTGTTATTAGACCAACTTTTATTTGCTATGTAAATCAAGCTTTTTTGTGGGTGGTGACCAACGCTAAATTTGTGTGTATCTAATATTTAATTATTATTTCTTACATCATTCTGGTTCACAGACAAATATTACTTATTTTAATGGAGCTCAATCAAATATGAACACATTCATAAAAAGTGTAGATTCAAGAGGAAAAATAAATAAAACATTTTCTAATGTTGCATTGAGAGTGTAACGTCCACAACACCTCATCTGTTCTCACTGCTCAGGGACACATTAAAACATTTGTATTATAAATTCAGCAATTATCAACTACACACTGAAATTATTCTACATTCTGAATGTAGTATGTGGTATTCTCCTGTTAAACCACTAATATGTCACTGAAGTTATAACTACTTTAGCTCACAGAATACACCAAAGTTATGACCGTAACACAAATGATAGACAAATTAAATAAATACTGTTCCAACTTACAAGGTTTCCTTGGACATAACACTAGTCAAGAAAGCCTTTATTTGTCACATGCAAGTCGCCCTGCAGTGAAACGGGCTCCTATGGGGGGACAGCATGAGAACAGAAAACAAAAAAACTCCTCTGCATAAAGAGCACATAAATGTCAACATCACAACAGCATGAAGCACGTGACAAGCAACAGGTGTGGGTAAGGGGTGAGAAGTAAGCCAACGCAGACACAGCCATCCTGCCCTGCAGTTATTCATCCAGCGCTGGGCACAGACCCGCCGTCCGACTCGGCCTTGGGGAGAAGTGTACGAGTGCATTTGGAACGAAGAGTCTAAACACAGCTTGTTATCAGAAATTGGTTCTTATGTTCAGCTCCAGCCTTGAGACCGCAGCTGGCACTGATATGGTAGCCACATGAAAAAATGGTGGTGTTCTTGCTTTAGTGTGAACCACTGCATGTCAATTTTACAGTCGATCTAATGTCCATCACTGGTTCCTCATCATTCCCGTGAGCCTCTCCACGATGTTAGCCAGCTACACCAAGATGTTATCCAGTTTGCCCATAGAGCATGAGTGTTCACGACAGCCGTGATTCTCTTCAAGATGTTGTCAGAGTCTCAGCACTCACAGCAGCCACAAGCTTCTCCAAGATGTCATCCGTGCTACGTCTAATGAACCCATTCTAAGAAGCCATGGCTCGCTCCATCCTTCCAATCAACATAGCGGGCAGCCTTGTGGGAATTTGGACAGCCGTTTCCGCTTTCTTTATTCTTCAATAAGCCAGGGCCAAGCCAGCGCCGATCAGCAAGAACCCTGTTATCATGGTTCCGTCTTCAATGTCCTCGATCGACAGTCCCACCAGGCTAATGAGCCTCCCAGTCTTCCACCTGTCCATCGTGTATCCGGGAACGTGCCTCCAGAACGCACAGGCTCTCCCGAACCCAGGCTTCTCGTCGAGAAGAGGGTGTCAATTGTAGTAAGTAGTTCCCTGCATTATCTAGCCAATATAGCTTTACACTGAAAAATATTAGCCTACAATTTACCATGGGTGTAAGATGTTCATCAGGAAGCTGGTGTATTTTCTTACCCACAGACAGTCAATATAGTTAGTGTAAAATGAATAATCAGCTGGTTATGAATCAGCTCTGGATAATTTCACTAAAGATATATGAGATATGTTGAAAAAAAAACAGAAATGTTCTGAGTGGTGGTGAGCACAAAATATTAATAGCCCAGATGTTTAGAAGCTTAATTAGTCAGTTTAATAATAAATGTATAATTAATTTTAAATGAATAACACATTATATGATTTTTTGCTAATACTGTTATTGCACAGTATCTATTATCAGAGCCATTTATAACAGAGAGACAACACTGCCACCATGAGCTCAAATTAAAACACTACACTTGCAGCTATGTAGAGTTGCACTAACTGGTACTTGCACAGGACTTCTATTAGACGCTCAAAGCACTTCATACAGCATGCCACATGCCAGTATTTGTATAGCGCTTTACTAGTCCCTAAGGACCCCAAAGCGCTTTACACATTCAGTCATCCACCCATTCACACATGGGTGGAATGGGTGGATATCATAAACCAGATGGCTCCAGTGTGTGAGGCCTGCCATCTGACTCTGTTTGTACTAGTGTTTCATTTTTAATTTGTCTTGAAAATTGTTAACTCGCTTGTATATGATCGCCAAATGCTCCATAAGATCATCAAAACCTGTTTATTGCAGTCGTGGATATCAGGGAACCTTCTCCCCACCATTCCTGTCAGGAGTTCCAGCCTGTCTCCGTAGTGCCTCGGTGCTACCTCAGCTGAGAGAGTGTTACAGACGCCGTGGGAAACACAGTGGCTTATTGGTGAGAATGAAGGCTACTTTGGCATGATTTGTAAAAACACCTTACCCTATCCCGACTGGATTCAACCACATCAACTACTGGCACTCTCTGGATATGGCTTACACCCGTCTGACACCTGTTGTTGGGCTTACTACAATTAAGCCCACGTCCTCCCCATCTTCAGTTGGGTGGAGTAAACCCTCAGAACCTAAGGCCGATAGGTCAGGCAGCCAAATCAGCCACTGAGGCACTGGTACCACTAAAGATAAATCTTGTTAATGCTTGATCGTTAGTAAGCAAAACTTTTATTCTTAAGGACTTCCTTATAAATTGGAAACTGGATCTAATGTTTGTGACGGAATCCTGCCAGAGAGCCAGTGAGTCCAGCTGTTTTACTGAAATTTTACCTTCAAACTGTGAATATCTTTATGTGTCGAGGATGACCTGGCATGGTGGTGGTGGAGTGGCAGCTGTTTTTAGGAAGAAGCTCACATGCAAACAACTCTTAACTGACTGTTATTCTAGTTTTGAACTTCTGATGTTTGAATTGGGGCATCCCTGGCCGACACTGGTTGCAGCTGTATACAGACCTCCAAAATATCACAAGGACTTTATTCAAGACTTTCCAATTTTTTTATCTGGTATTGTGCTAAGCTATAACCAAATTTTAATTGTTGATTTTAATAATCATTTGTGTTGTCCCTCTAATCCGCTGGCCAGAGACTTTTTAAGTTTTATAGACTCCTTTAGTCTTGTTCAACTTGTGTGGGGTCAACCCAGAAACAGGGTCATATGTTGGACCTTGTGCTGTCTTTAGGGTTACTGGTCCTAAACATGGAAATATGGGATGCTGTTTTTTCTGATCACTGTTCTGTTATTCTTGATATATTTTTATCTCACCGCCATTTTACACCTCTCATTCCAACACATTGTTATTGTGTGTTTAACCCATCTGCAACTGAACAATTTTCTGTTGCTTTTAAAGAAAGTTTTAAGATCTCCCATCAGCTTTAGTACCCAGGAGATGACATCAAATTTTTCTGATAAATGCAAAACTGTTCTTGATGAGATTGTTCCTTTTAAAACTATGAGCTTGAAACCACAAACGGATAAACGAGACCACTCGTTCAGCAAGACAAGAGTGCAGGAAGGCTGAACTTAAGTGGGGAAAAAAAAGGCTGCAGGTGTCTTTTCTCACTCTGAGAGACAGTCTATACCTGTATCAGGACATTGTAAATGCAGAAAAGTCTGAGGTTTTTTTTCCTAATGTTATTGAGAACAGTTCCAACAATCTATGGATTGTTTTTTAAATAGTGACTCTGCTCTGAATACTTCCCCAGCTTCTCGTATTAATATGTAGCCCTGGCAATATAAATAGTTTATTAATAGCATTTATTTTAATGTTCAAATGCAAATGCTCTCTGTGTTTAAGAATGTTTACAAATGCCTGTAAGATGTGTGAGTGTGTGTGTCAGTTAGATGCACAGCCTTTTTATTTCACATGACCTTTCTAAAATATTCACCTGCTCTGCTGTTTTTGATCAGTTTCAGCACTGAAACTGCACTTTTAAAAGTTCTTAACGATCTTTATTAGTTACTGACTCAGGAGACTCAGCTGTGCTTTTGCTTTTGGATCTGACAGCTGCCTTTGATACTGCTGATCGCAGCATCTTGATCTCACGATTGGAGCATTATGGCATCAAAGGCATTCTGTTAGAGTGCTTCAGGTCATATCTCGGTGACAAGACTTTCTCCGTGAGCTTTAGAGACTTTATCTCTTCCTCAGCTCCCCCTACTTGCGATGTTCCCCAGGGATCTATATTGGGGCCAATTTTATTCTCTGTTTATGTCCTACCTATAGGTCTAATTTTTGGAAAACAACACATTTGTTTTTATTCATACGCCGATGACACTCAAATCTATATTCAACTGAAGAGGAGCTGTCCTGCTCCACTAGACCCCTTACTTCAGTGTCTCAGTGAAGTTAAATCCTGGATGGCCTCTAACTTTCCAAATTTTAATGAAAACGAAACAAAAGTGATCATTTTTGGGCCTAGTAGCAATCCCAGCACCTCTTCATGTTAACCTGCACAGTCTTAAGCCTTTAGCACCGCTCCCAAAAATGGAGGCAAGGGGGAGGAGATCCCGTTTAAAGGGTTAATATAATCAAGTATTTGCTTGTTTTACTGTTGAGCTCAGAGTAAAATCTGTTGTTTCTGTAGAGACGATGTTGCTAAAATAATGAGGGATATGAGTGCAAGTGGTCTTCAGAGGAGATCTCCTGGAAAGAAGAAAATTCCCCATCTGAATTACATCGTAGTCCAAATGACACCTGGCACATTGATGGTATTTATTTTATCTTTTCAATTAACCTTCCTGTCAGGTTTTGATAGTACCTCTGTTGAAACAATTTGTAATTTGTATTCGTTGTTTAATATAGGCAATGATAAACTGAAGTTCTGTGGAATGTGAATACATTTGTGGATTGATTGGTAGGTCTGAATATGGCATTTACTACTTAATGTATTAAATTCATTGATAGTATAAAGTTGCTTTAAGACAAGATTGTGAGTTAAACTGAGGTGTTATCTCCCCTGACTAGTCTAGGGGATAGAAGGGACTAACATAAAGTTTGAATAGTGAAAGAGGAGTCAAGATGGCACTTTCTAAAAGGTTTACTTCCTGCTAGTCTTAAAGTTCAGGTTCAGACTATCAGTTAACGTCAGGGGGAGCCAAGACCAACAAAACAAACAAAACATCCCTAATAGAAAATAAAAGGAACTTACATAACTCCAAAGGAAACAAAACATACAATTTACAACAATATCCTTCCTAACCAACACATAAAGAGGAGTAAACAAGGGATCACAAAAAAGGCAGCTCTCTCCTGCAGGCAGTCTGAACACAGTCACACAAGATACACATACAATTCCAAAGACATGTAAGCCTGCACAACTATAGCAGTCAAAATGGCCAGAGGGCCCAGAAACACAGCTCCACAAACATTATATAGTGCACTGCTGATTGACATTTAGGTTGATTCAGGTAGCAGCACCCAATCAGGACAGAGGAGGTGAAGCCTAGACAGAACACAAAGCATTATTTCACAAGAGAATGTAACAGAAGCAAAAAACTAAACATAGCGCCAAAACATGATTCAATCATATATGCGATTGGCCACTTTTCTGTATCTGTCTTCTCAGATTTTCCAGGAAGTTCATTGGCTAAAGGTGGGCACTTCCAAATGCAAGCAAAGCTTTGTGGCAAGATACTTCTATGAGGTTGTTCAAGAACAGGATGGTATGCACTGTACTAAAAAAGAGAGGTTAAAAAAAGATTACATTTTTGTAATAAAATTATTTTGTCATCATTCACTAATTATCATCAGTTTGTGTCTTTAGGTCAGGGGTCGGCAACCCTGGGCACGCATGCCACAGCTGGGACGCGAAAGGTTAAATTATGGCACGACAATAGCTGGACTGGCCATTGGGCATTTGCCCGGTGGGCCAATGGTGATTTTTCGTTTGTATGGGTCGATGATGTTTTTTGTAACGGTATAAACCACGGGTCCCCAATCCCAGTCCGCGAGGGCCAGTGTCCCTGCAGGTTTTAGATCTCACCCTGGGTCAACACACCTGAATCACATGATTAGTTCTTTACCAGGCCTCTGGAGAACTTCAAGACATGTTGAGAAGGTCATTTATCCATTTAAATCAGCTGTGATGGATCAATGACACATCTAAAACCTGCAGGGACACAGGCCCTCGTGGACTGGGATTGGGGACCCCTGGTATGAACAATGAAAGGTGGTGGATTGGCCAGATGTTGGACGATGTGTAAAAATATTCAGTTGTTTGGTGGTGGCTATGGCAGAGCTTCCACAGAGGCCAGCAGGTGGATGAGGGAAAGGGGAGGCAGGAGGAGGAGGAGAGACTCAAGGTGGCTGCTGGTCCGAGTGTCAGGTGAACTGAACTTCAGGTAAGAAGTTATGACCTGCAGTCTATCTGGGTCAGATATAAACCAAGTTTCTCCCACAAAACGCTACGTCCAGATGAACAGATTCAACTTTTGGAGATAAACCAAGTTTAGTTTATTTTCGTTGTGCTGACTTTTTACAGTCAGTTACAACAACTCGTACTGCGTACTGGCTAGCATGATGGAGTTTCTATAGAGCTGGGTGGGTGCTATGATGCTACTAATGCTGAACTTTATTTTGTCCATAAGGTTAGTTATTAAAGTTGCCAACCGTCCCGTGAAAAAATGCAGTCGTCCCGTATTCAGAGAAAATATTACACGTTTCGTATTGAGCTGAAAAGGAACACAGTTTGTCCTGTAATTGAGCTACAATGAAAAAGACACAAAGCTGAGTTACTCTGTCTTTACGTTGCACAGCTGCCTCTTCTTCTCTCATTCTCTCCCCCTCCCGTTTCTACTTCAATCATGAAACTGATCAATGATCAGCTGATCGGCTTTTCTGACGCAAGTCCCGTTTCTCTTGTTTGTTTATCGCCCACTTTGCGCCAGTAAGAGGAAACCAGCAGATGTCGTGCTAATGGGGGTGAATGTGTCACAGTGGAGCTACTAATCTCAAAGAATATCTGACAAACAAAATGTATGTTTTCATAAAAGACATTGCATAAAATAACTAAAGAAATAAATGGTAATTTATTGAGTTTTAAAAACCATTTGAATTGAAAATTGGATTATGAATGGATGTTCACGTTAAAATGTCCTAAACACAAATGTAACTCAAGTAGAATCACATAAACTGAATGAAACATGAAGTGAATTACATCCACATGTAATTGAATGTGAATTTTCTATGTTAATATTACGATCCTGGGTCTCAGTTTACGTTTTGAGTTCCTAAATTATCCCTTTAAATTTTGAGTAATAGGATTATCATTTGGTTGCCTTAAGTTTAGTTTACTTATGTTTCACTTAGGTCTTCTGCTTTAATCACTTTAATGCTTTAATGCTTTAATCACAGGAGTCACACATGTGTCCACTGTACCATCTGGAACTCTTCTTGTTTAGCACTCGTAATAACACAAACACTAAATCCTCCTTCTCTTGTGCTGTTTTGTAGCAGTGTATACACCTGAGACTGTCACCTGTCTGTCTGTCCTGCACTCTCTCTCCTTTTCTTTCTCTCTGATTGTGGAATAAAAGTATGAATATGTATTTATAAGTTACACTTGTGTTTGAATCTTGCAGCTTATCACACATTTGATTTCCACGTGTGACGACTGCAAGTGTCCAGAGTGAGGACAGACTGAGGGACCCACTGCTGCACATCATCTGTGAGGCTTTGCACCCCTGATGATCCACCAGGACAAACTCAGCAGTGTGTGAGGAAGAGGAGGAGGAAGAGCCAGCAGCAGCTGACAGATGGAGAGAATAGACAGACTGTTCCCTGTTTGTGAAGGACTGCTAGAAAAGTTTAACATAACTAATTGGTGAATCAGTCTTATTAGGTAATGTTCAAATAATTTGATCATTCCAGTGTTTTCAGTGTGGGAGAAAGTACTCAGGGCCTTCAAGTTACACACTATGAAAGGCAGCAACAAGTTTAATATTCAGAAACTTAAAGTATGTATCAGCAGCAGAATGGAGCTAAAAATAAATGTTTGTTTCAGTTCTATGAAGCTTTGAGTATTTTGGATTAGTAGTACTGCTGTGTTTGTTGCATCATATTGCTGTAATTGTTTATATGCTTTATATATTCTGAGGTAAGTTGATCTATAGTGTTACATCATATTCTATAAGGATGTTATGTGTTTGTTTACTTTCTGCCCAGTTTGACCCATTTAGCAGAAGTCAGCCTGTTTAAGGCTCTGATATCTATTCTGTATGACTTAAAGCAGTTATGACATGGTCTGATTTTCTCACCCAATAAAGGAATATTTAATATGTCAGTCTACTCTTCATTCTATCAGAAACAGTTATCACAGCTCGTACATTTTGTTTCTACACATATATGTAAGCAATGAGCCAAATTTAGTAAGGCCAACATATTAAAAGAACAATATTTGTCTCATATATAATACATCTATATATACACTGTCAAAGATACTTGTCTTTGAGTGAAGATTTAAGGTGACAGGAAATATAAATAAATGCAAATTGAATCTTTACTGAAGCTCACTGCTGTAATGACTAATAATGATTAATATAATAACTTCAATATTGGCCATATTATATTTACATTACCAAAGTAAGATTACTTTAATCTCATGAACTACATTAGCTAATTGTTATTTACCAGCTAATCTTAAAATGACTGTTCATTACAGAAATGAAGCCCAACAATCATGTTTTACAGTCCTGTCGTCTCAGCCTCAGATACTTATCAAATCACACAAAGCTCATGTAGAAACAAATGAATAAAATATGTTCTCCTTCATTTCTGTCAAACAAAGCTGTATGAAATGTTTCCAGCTGTTAGTATCATGGTTGCTAGGCAACCTGGGCAGCGGGACGGAGGCTAGACCATCACATTTCACAAGCCTACAAGCCTCGCACTTCGGCCTTAGCGGTCTTTGAGTACGCAGCCCTTGAGGACCGTTAAGGCTGCGTAGTTTAAGGCTGCAGACCCTGAATTGGGATACAGCCCCTGTCATATGTGCAGTGTGTCTAGTTTTGCTTCCCTCTGTTTCTTTAGGTCTGATTTGGCCCAGCTGTTTTCCCACCTGTTCCCCATCCCCTCATTATCTCTCCATGTACTTAAGTCCTCTATCTTCCTTTGTTCAGTGTCAGGTCGTCTGTTGTCTTTGTGCCATGTTTCCATGTAGCTTTGGCTACGTCCACACATACATGGGTATTTTTGAAAATGGAGATTTTTCGTTTAAAAAAAAAAACCTGTTCACACGTGCAGTTGTGAAAAAAATATCTCCGTCCACATGTAAATGCTAAAAACGAAATGATGGCCAATCAGAAGTCGAGAAGCCTGGGAGGGAAAGACTAAACAGGGTTTTGTGCCCTCTAAAGGTCTTGGGACCTTTTTGTGGCTTTTGTGTTTTTCGTATCCAAGCCATTTGCACTGTGTTGAATGGAATATAGCCAAATTTTACAAAAAAAAGTTTTGTTACATTTTATTTTTAAAATTTAAGTCTGACTTACTTAAATTAGCTTCAGTGGCTAAGCTACAGATAAACTTACACTATTGGTCCTAGTGGTCGATTTGTGCCCCATTGAAACCCATTATAAACGCTATTTTTCATTGCACGATCATTATAACCAAATAAAGGGCCATCCTCCGAATGTGTGTGATACTTTGTAGTCCGGGCCTTAAAATTGTAATTTTTTTATTTGTCCACCAGGTGGCGCCTTTGTTTCACATTTAACGCCTGCTCCAAAATCCCACATTTACAGCAGTGTTTCTCAGCTATCAATGTGTGTGTCTAAAAAAATAAAATAAAGGAGTATGTGTCTGACCTCAGAATAAAAGAGTGTGCGTCTAATTTCAAACGTTTTTTCTCCTTTGAAGTCCACACTGGTCCATCTAAAGGCCTAATTATAATAACAATCAAATATTATTTCAAGTGTTTTTGTTGGAAAATATTAAAAAAAATTTTTTGGGGGGGGGGCTAAAAAAACAGTGCGCTCATGTAATTAAACTGCGATTTAAAGGGTTAAAACAACGAAAATATAATTAAAACTTTATATGAATATTTCAGGGAGAAGTAATTTTAAAAGACTGACCAATTTAAAGTGGAAAAAAAATATTAATAAATAATATTTTTATTGCACTTTTTGGGGCGGGACCGTTTTGTGGCCTTAGGACCAATAGTGTGTGCATTTTTTTAAGACCTACTGGGGGTGTAATTCTGAGAAGTTTTTCTTTGTTTGTTTATTTTTGAAAAGGCAGATAAATTGTGTTACTTCTCAAGTGCCTTCATCATTTCAAATGTTAATAACTAAAGACAGTATTTTGGCTGGGGTACATTCACAGCTTAGGAATGAACAAAATGCATACAGCATACATAAATGTATTTTTTTCCCTTTTTTTAAAAGTAAATTTATTCAAAACCGATGTCGGGATTTGCGTTGTGACAGCGTCTGTTTTTGATGTAGAAGCCACATCCGAAGTTCACTCTGACGCTTCTTTCTAAATGGAGGGACAGTAACTGCATGTGTGTAAAAACCTGCAGATAGTCAGATTAACAGCAACAGTATTTTGTCTCTATCCGCCATTGTAGAAATTCATCTCATGTAATCAATAAGCTGGCGCACAGCATCACGTCAAAAAAGGCGCACGCCTTGGATGTTGCGTGGCTAAATCTTAGTTTTCCTTATCCACACGTAAAAGCAAAAACGGAGTTTTCGAAAATCTCCACCCTGGCAGGAGCTTTAAAAAGTCTCTGTTTTCAGTGATCGAAAATGAAGTCCACACTGCAATACAAACAAATCCAATATAAAACTAAGAACCAAAAACTTTGTTTTGTCTGCAAGCTCGGGTTGTTTACGCAACTGCACTAAAGCCGTGGTTATAAGAATGAGCTG
The DNA here is from genome assembly GCF_036321145.2 of Pelmatolapia mariae. Classification (NCBI taxonomy): domain Eukaryota; kingdom Metazoa; phylum Chordata; class Actinopteri; order Cichliformes; family Cichlidae; genus Pelmatolapia; species Pelmatolapia mariae. The sequence goes on along the minus strand of NW_027052101.1, from coordinate 5,558 downwards.
TAGCGCGGGAGTAGTCTTTTTCACAATGGCAAGACACTACAACACGGAGGAAGCTTTGAAAATGATCCTGGACCCCGAGTGCGAGGATAGCTCCTCGTTATCCGCCGAGGACTCTGGGGATGACGCGGAGATTTCATCGGTGGAGGAAAAGGAGGAGCTGGAGTCCGGTTCCGACTCATGTGGAGCAGAGTCTTCTGAAATTGAGAGCGGAGAGATGGTGGAAGCACCAGCAGGGTGGATTGGTAAAAATGGATTAAAGTGGTCTCCTACAAACGCCGAGACGCTCCGCTATGTTCCAGCCGCCACGGGACACACCGGACCTACTCATTATGCCACCGCTCGCACCCGCAATCCAGCTTTTCACTGTTTGTTACGGATGCAATCATGCTGCATATTGTGTCAATGACCAATCTCCAAGGGAGGCGCACGATCGCAGACTGGAAAGATGTGGACAGCGATGAACTGCGCGCTTATGTGGGGCTACTGATTCTGGCAGGTGTTTACCGTTCTAAAAACGAATCCACGCTCAGTCTCTGGAATGAGAAATCCGGGCGCATGGTTTTTCGGGCTACCATGTCCGAGAAAAGATTTCACCACATCAGCAGGGCTCTGCGATTTGATGAGAAACTTTCCAGACCAAGACGCCGTTGTGACAAACTGGCTCCATTTCGTCAAATCTGGGATATGTGGACCCACCGCCTCGAGATGGATGTTCTGCCCAGGCCAGGAAATTTGTGTGGACGAACAACTTGTTCCGTTCAGAGGGAGGTGCGGTTTCAGACAGTATATGCCCAAAAAGCCAGCGAAGTACGGTCTGAAAATATGGGCAGCCTGCGACGTCGAGACGTCATACGCCTGGAGACTGCAGCCGTACACAGGCAAAGCAGCTGGCGAACGCCCTGAAGTCAACCAGGGAATGCGGGTCGTTTTGGAACTGACAGAGGGGCTCCAGGGACAAGTTGTCACATGTGACAACTTTTTCACTTCCTTTCCTCTGTCAGAAGAGCTGCTCAGAAGAAAAATGACCCTGGTTGGCGCCATCAGAAAAAACAAACCAGAGCTTCTGCGCAGCTGCTCCAGACAAGGGGGAGAGAGGTGTTTTCCTCCGTTTTCGCTTTTATGATGACGCACACGGCCGTGTCTTACGTCCCCCGCCGCGGCAGAAATTGAGCACGAAACACCGCACCCCAGGCGTAAGTGATGACCCGAAGAGAAAGCCTCAAATAATAAAGGACTACAACAAATCCAAGGGAGGGGTCGACAAACTTGATCAGGTAGGTGTCATTACAGCATCATTGCGCACAAATTTATTCATTCTTGCTCATATATTCTTGTGTAAAATATACATAGGTTTAATGTTTTGTTTTTTGGGGGTTTTTTTTATCAGGCTGTGTGCGCCTACTCGTGCAGGAGGCGAACGAGTCGGTGGCCATTAGCCCTTTTCCACCATCTCATCGACGTCTCCCTTTATAACGGTTACGTCCTGTGGACCGCAGTTGATCCAGCCTGGAAGCAGTCCAAACCACATAGGAGGAGGCTTTACATCGAGGAGGTTGGAGAAGCTTTAGTTAAACCGCAGATGGCAAAGAGAGAGCGCCTTCCTCGCTCATCACTCACAGCAGAGTTTGTGAAACATGCCCAGGATGCTGCTGCTGCAGGCCCCTCTGCAGCCCCCTCTGCAGCCATCAAATCGAAGGGCAGGAGGCAATGCGACCTTTGCGCAAAAAAATGAAGAAGAGTCGTCAGCACCTGCTGCAAATGTGGAAAGGGCGCATGCAAGGACCACAGCCTGACCATCTGCAGCAACTGCTCCACCTGAGCAGGACTGTCCCCCCACCCCCATCTCTCACTCTTTCTCATATCTCTCATACCTTTCCCCATTCCAAACAGTATATGTTCGTTGTTCTAAAGTTATGAAATAAATGTTTTCTGGTTCAAAGTGTCTTGTATTTTTATTTTCATTTATTTTTATTTTATTTTAGAACACAACAAGGTAATAGCATTTAGTGATAATAAGCAATAAGTAAATAATAAGTGGTAATAAGCATTTAGCATAAGCAAAAAGTTACCAATATATTACATCTGGACATCTTTGGTCCATCTAAAGGCCTAATTATAATAACAATCAAATATTACTTCAAATGGGTTTTTTTTGAAAATATTTAATTTTTTTGTTTTTGGGGGCTAAAAAAACAGTGCGCTCATGTAATTAAACTGGGATTTAAAGGGTTAAAACAACGAAAATATAATTAAAACTTTATATGAATATTTCAGGGAGAAGTACTTTTAAAAGACTGACCAATTTAAAGTGGAAAAAATATTAATAAATAATATTTTTATTGCACTTTTTGGGGCGGGACCGTTTTGTGGCCTTAGGAGTAACAACGTGTGCATTTTTTGAAATGTGCTCCTGCAAAAAAAAATAAAAGGGGATCAAAATGAATGTTGGTGCCAATCTTTGGTCCATCTAAAGGCCTAATTATAATAACAATCAAATATTACTTCAAATGTTTTTTTGGAAAATATTTAATTTTTTTTGTTTTTGGGGGCTAAAAAAACAGTGCGCTCATGTAATTAAACTGGGATTTAAAGGGTTAAAACAACGAAAATATAATTAAAACTTTATATTTCAGGGAGAAGTACTTTTAAAAGACTGACCAATTTAAAGTGGAAAAAAATATTAATAAATAATATTTTTTATTGCACTTTTTGGGGCGGGGACCGTTTTGTGGCCTTAGGACCAATAGTGTGTGCATTTTTTTTAAGACCTACTGGGGGTGTAATTCTGAGAAGTTTTTCTTTGTTTGTTTATTTTTGAAAAGGCAGATAAATTGTGTTACTTCTCAAGTGCCTTCATCATTTCAAATGTTAATAACTAAAGACAGTATTTTGGCTGGGGTACATTCACAGCTTAGGAATGAACAAAATGCATACAGCATACATAAATGTATTTTTTTCCCTTTTTTTAAAAGTAAATTTATTCAAAACCGATGTCGGGATTTGCGTTGTGACAGCGTCTGTTTTGATGTAGAAGCCACATCTGAAGTTCACTCTGACGCTTCTTTCTAAATGGAGGGACAGTAACTGCATGTGTGTAAAAACCTGCAGATAGTCAGATTAACAGCAACAGTATTTTGTCTCTATCCGCCATTGTAGAAATTCATCTCATGTAATCAATAAGCTGTCGCACAGCAGCATGTCAAAAAAGGCGCACGCCTTGGATGTTGCGTGACTAAATCTCAGTTTTCCTTATCCACACGTAAAAGCAAAAACTGAGTTTTCGAAAATCTCCACCCTGGCAGGAGCTTTAAAAAGTCTCTGTTTTCAGTGATCGAAAATGCCGTTAACGTGTGGACGAAAGGTGCAAATGCATAGAAAAATCTGCGTTTTCAAAAATACCCGTGTACGTGTGGACGTAGCCTTTTTATCCATGTCAGGTTTCATGTTTTCGTTTTTTTATGTTTATCCTTAATTATCCCAGTTCAGGTGATCGTTTGACCTCTGCCTTTAGTTTTGTAATGTTTTATCAGCCTTATTAAATGGCTCGCTTTTTGTTAACATTCAGGTTTTGCTCCACGTTCCTTGGCGTCTGTATTTTGGGTCCGCTCTTCAAATACTTACAGTCAGCTTCGCAGCCTGACAGTTAAGAATAACAATTAAAATGTAATGAAGTGTTTTTCAAGTTTAAGAGGGAGTGTTCGCCCAGGGAACCAAACAAGTTAGGACCGCCCTGACTTTAGCCAAAAAAATAAAACTAACCTTTCCAATCATCTCAGTTTCAATGTGTGGGTCACTGTGATTTAAAGACCTGTAGGGGCTTTGTCTTAACCCAGACCTGGAGTCTGTATGATCCATCTTATGTAAAATAAACATTCTATTTACAGATTTAATCATTGCAGTGATCCATACCCACTGCAGCAGCGATCTTCTTGGGATCCTCTTCAATAAACAAAGCAACTACAGGGAGTGCAGAATTATTAGGCAAATGAGTATTTTTTCCACATCATCCTCTTCATGCATGTTGTCTTACTCCAAGCTGTATAGGCTCGAAAGCCTACTACCAATTAAGCATATTAGGTGATGTGCATCTCTGTAATGAGAAGGGGTGTGGTCTAATGACATCAACACCCTATATCAGGTGTGCATAATTATTAGGCAACTTCCTTTCCTTTGGCAAAATGGGTCAAAAGAAGGACTTGACAGGCTCAGAAAAGTCAAAAATAGTGCGATATCTTGCAGAGGGATGCAGCAGTCTTAAAATTGCAAAGCTTCTGAAGCGTGATCATCGAAAAAATCAAGCGTTTCATTCAAAATAGTCAACAGGGTCGCAAGAAGCGTGTGGAAAAACCAAGGCGCAAAATAACTGCCCATGAACTGAGAAAAGTCAAGCGTGCAGCTGCCAAGATGCCACTTGCCACCAGTTTGGCCATATTTCAGAGCTGCAACATCACTGGAGTGCCCAAAAGCACAAGGTGTGCAATACTCAGAGACATGGCCAAGGTGAGAAAGGCTGAAAGACGACCACCACTGAACAAGACACACAAGCTGAAACGTCAAGACTGGGCCAAGAAATATCTCAAGACTGATTTTTCTAAGGTTTTATGGACTGATGAAATGAGAGTGAGTCTTGATGGGCCAGATGGATGGGCCCGTGGCTGGATTGGTAAAGGGCAGAGAGCTCCAGTCCGACTCAGACGCCAGCAAGGTGGAGGTGGAGTACTGGTTTGGGCTGGTATCATCAAAGATGAGCTTGTGGGGCCTTTTCGGGTTGAGGATGGAGTCAAGCTCAACTCCCAGTCCTACTGCCAGTTTCTGGAAGACACCTTCTTCAAGCAGTGGTACAGGAAGAAGTCTGCATCCTTCAAGAAAAACATGATTTTCATGCAGGACAATGCTCCATCACACGCGTCCAAGTACTCCACAGCGTGGCTGGCAAGAAAGGGTATAAAAGAAGAAAAACTAATTCCATTCAATTCAATTCAATTTTATTTATATAGCGCCAAATCACAACAAAAGTCGCCTCAAGGCGCTTTATATTGTACAGTAGATCGCACAATAATAAATACAGAGAAAAACCCAACAATCATATCATATGACCCCCTATGAGCAAGCACTTTGGCGACAGTGGGAAGGAAAAACTCCCTTTTAACAGGAAGAAACCTCCGGCAGAACCAGGCTCAGGGAGGGGCGGCCATCTGCTGCGACCGGTTGGGGTGAAAGAAGGAAAACAGGATAAAGACATGCTGTGGAAGAGAGACAGAGGTTAATAACAGACATGATTCGATGCAGAGAGGTCTATTAACACATAGTGAGTGAGAAAGGTGACTGGAAAGGAAAACTCAATGCATCATGGGAATCCCCGGCAGCCTACGTCTATTGCAGCATAACTAAGGGAGGATTCAGGGTCACCTGGTCCAGCCCTAACTATATGCTTTAGCAAAAAGGAAAGTTTTAAGCCTAATCTTAAAAGTAGAGATAGTGTCTGTCTCCCGAATCCAAACTGGAAGCTGGTTCCACAGAAGAGGGGCCCTGAAAACTGAAGGCTCTCCCTCCCATTC